>NW_024091035.1:0-40001 GCF_014356525.2 Nilaparvata lugens | reverse complement strand
AGTATCTCAGATTTGGCTGAAATTTGCACCATTTGATTAATCTTGACCTGAGAAATGTCGAAGCAGAATTTATCACACCCAGCTACTATACAGAGTGAGTAATGAAGCTGCAAACATCACATTTTCAAATGGTCATATCTCTTGAACGGTAAGGAATTTTGCAAATATTATTCCAGATTCGAGTTTCTCGCATTGAAGACCATAGGATCACGAAGTTTGAGCGATTTTTATTTCTCACAAAAAAATGAGAAAAAGCATGGACTAACACACTGCATCGTGAAACACACTGAAAGAAATAGTATCTCAGATTTGGCTGAAATTCGCACCATGCACCATTGGAGCTCTGAGAAATGTCGCAGCCATATTTGGCACCCCCAACTACTATACAGGGTCAGTTATGCAGCTTCAAACACAAAATTTGCAAATTTTCAAACGGCCATATTTAATGAACAGAATCCGATTTGCAAAATTCCTTACCGTTCATTGAATATGGCCGTTTGAAAATTTGCAAATTTCATGTTTGAAGCTGCATCATGAATTTTTGCAAAAATGGTCAAAGTTTAAAATCACTCAAACTCTCAGGAATAATTTCACACCTGATGTGAAAAACTATCACGTCTAAACTTTTGGACTGATTAATTTGAAATTTTGCATATTATAGATTCAGCTTATTATAAGTCAGCTTTTCCTAATGTGTTTGTTAAATGTATTCCAAGTTCTAAATACAGTATTTTATGTTTTTCAAACATTAATTGGAAAAATTCACACTATGAACAGAGATATTGTGACATTTCTCCATATTAAAGTGGAATAAAAACGTTATTGTCAGTTGTACATAATTTATTTGAGCCAAACTTAAGTTTCAATGCACTAAGGAGGTATAATCTTAAGATGAAGAAACACCACTAAAGAAGATGCCTTAGTGTATTGAAACTTAAGTTTGGCTCAAATAAATTATGTGGAACTGACAGTATCATTTATATTTCAACTTAATTAAATGAAAATTTTGTAGATCAATAATCATTATATACGTAGTTTCAAATAAAAACTTTGATAATATCTTTAGTGTATTTTTTCATAAAAATGTACTCTAGTTTTTGGGATGCGCATCATACGCGAGCAAATACAGTAGACTACTTACAATAGACAATGTATTTTTTAAATTTATCCACTTACAAACTAACTAGAGCTAGATTCACAATAGTTGGATTGGAGAAATTTAATAACAGACAAGACTTTATATGAATTTTCAACTGTGACTTCTGCTAGAATATGTATTTAAATACAATTTTTGAAATATATATTCATTTGGATTGAATAGGATAATCATAATAGCCGATCAATTTCATTCTTGAAATTATTAATCAACAGTACACAAATGATAATGAAACGATAACATTGAGGTAAAGTTCACCCAGCTTAAGCTGAGCTATGGCTAGACTAATGTATGGAATAAGAAATTTAATTACAGACAAGAATTTGTATAATTTTTTAACTGTGACTTCTGCAAAAATATATTATCAATATAATTTTTAAAATTCAGGTATAGTTATTTCAATTGTATATGAAAATCATAATAGACATTTATCCATGGATACTCATTTATTTATGCTCAATAGACCAGCCAAGGCTCAGCTTTTAGTGGGTGATGAATTTACAATAAATTCCCAAACTTACAAACTAGAAACTAAACTATAGTTTACAACAATTGGCCTCCCAACACCCCTATAGCCAACCCTTACCACCTAGAATTACCATATTTGCTAGTGTATGACACGCACCTATTTAAAAAAAACTGTTTACTTTTCAAAAAATACAAAGCGAAATTCGTTGGTTGGCGTCATACGCGTAATTTTCCAAAATAAGACAGAATGCCGGTATTTAAAGTTTGACAAAAAATTCACGATGATCAGTCAACGATAATCAACAAGTCAGCTTTTCCTAATGTGTTTGTTAAATGTATACCAAGTTCAAAATACAGCATTATACGTTTTTCAAACATCAATTGAATAAAATTTACACTAGGAAAAGAGATTTCTCCATATTAAAATGGAATAAAAACGATATTGCCAGTTGCACATAATTTATTTGAGCCAAACTTAAGTTTCAATGCACTAAGGAGGTATAATCTTAAGATGAAGAAACACCACTAAAGAAGATGCCTTAGTGTAGTTTACAACAATTGGCCTCCCAACACCCCTATAGCCAACCCTTACCACCTCAAATTACCATATTTGCTAGTGTATGACACGCACCTATTTAAAAAAAAACTTTTTACTTTTCAAAAAATACAAAGCGAAATTCGTTTTGTTTCCAAATTGAGACAGTTTGCCAAGTTTTGCCAGTTTTCCAAATTGAGGCAGAATGCCGGTATGTAGAGTTTGACAAAAATGTTCACGATGATCAATCAACGATAATCAACAAGTCAGCTTTTCCTAATGTGTTTGTTAAATGTATACCAAGTTCAAAATACAGTATTTTACGTTTTTCAAACATCAATTGAAAAAAATTCACACTATGAAAAGAGATTGTGACATTTCTCCATATTAAAGTGGAATAAAAACGATATTGTCAGTTGCACATAATTTATTTGAGCCAAACTTAAGTTTCAATGCACTAAGGAGGCATCATCTTAAGATGAAAAAAGACCACTAAAGATGATGCCTTAGTGCTTTGAAACTCAAGTTTGGCTCAAATAAATTATGTGCAACTGTCAGTATCTATTATATTACAACTTATTTGAATGAATATTTTGTAGATCAATAATCATTATATACGTTGTTTCAAATAAAAGCTTTGATAATATCTTTAGTGTATTTTTTCATAAAAATGTACTCTAGTTTTTGGGATGCGCATCATACGCAAGCAAATACAGTAGACTACTTACAATAGACAAAGTATTTTTTAAATTTATTCACTTACAAACTAACTAGAGCTAAATTCACAATAGTTGGATTGGAGAAATTTAATAACAGACAAGACTTTATATGATTTTTCAACTGTGACTTCTGCTAGAATATGTATTTAAATACAATTTTTGAAATATATATTCATTTGGGTTGAATATGATAATCATAACAGCCGATCAATTTCATTCTTGAAATTATTATTCAACAGTAGACAAATGAGAAAAAACAATAATATTGAGGTAAAGTTCACCCAGCATAAGCTGAGCTATGGCTAGACTAATGTATGTAATAAGTAATAATGTTTTTCAATTCATAAGGGAGTGATTAATATAAAAAGGATTGATGTAATAAGTAAAGCCCAACACACACACATTAATTTTTGTTTGTACGATATTTTGCTATCCTTATGAATTCTATCAGATTAAACGGAGCTTGACAGACATCATCTGTTTGAAATCATCTGTTTAATCTAATAGAATTTATAAGGACAGAAAAATACTGTACGAGCAAAAAATGATGTGTGTCTGCGGGGCTTAAGGTTTTTGGCTTGACAATTAAAATAAATATAATGGTTTATAATTTTGATAACATAGCTGGGCTATGGGTTAGAAAAATATTAAGAATTTGGAATTAATACTCTTTTCATTGAACTATCAACTAATTAAATATAAGTATTATTATAGAAATAGTAAATCTTTGGATTGTCGATTTAAAACAAGAATTGTATCCATATTTTTAAAATGAATTATAAAATAATCAAAATCAGAGGGATTATTGAGGTTGGCAAGAAAATATAATTGATATAGATACTGCTCTATTGAGTATTCTCAATAAGACAGCCAGAGCTCAGCTTGTAGCTGATGAAAAATTACAGTAAATTATCTTACAAACTAAAACCTAAACTAAGCTTACAATAGTTGGCATCTTCAACTCCCATTATAGGCAACCCTAACTACATAAAATCACTTACAATAGGTAAAAGTCTTATTTAAAAAAAAATTACTTCCAAACTAAAAAAAAAAGAAAGTTTAAAATAGTTGGATTGGAAGAAAATTGCAAACAGGCAACAATTCAGATAAATTTTCAACTGAGGTTTCTTTGAAAATATTTTTTTTTTGGTGAAAGTTACTGGACTTGGAAGTTGAGCCTATGGAAAATTTTTAAAAATTGTAAAATTATTTGAAACATAAATCGAACAAAAAGATAAGTATACTAGACTTGACAGTCCTGGACCTTTTCATTAATATGTTGAGAAAGTTGAAAACCTGGAATCTGGAATTACAATAATAGATATTAAATTTGTGTTTTGAGTTTTGTGAACTCAATTACAAATAGCATTATATGTGGTACTTAAAACAAATAATAATTATTTTGAAAAGAGAAATATTATGATACATGGAAGTTAAAGTGTATCAACTAGCCTTGGGGTTCCAAGCCTTCACGAAAGTAGAGACATTTAAATATAAATGGAAGAGATAAAACTTGAATAATAACTTAAATGAGAATTGAATGGAACAATAAAACTTGAATAATAATTTAAATGAGAATTGAATGGAACAATAAAACTTGAATAATAATTTAAATGAGAATTGAATGGAACAATAAAACTTGAATGATAATTTAAATGAGAATTGAATGAAACAATAAAACTTGAATAATAATTTAAATGAGAATTGAATGGAACAAAAAAACTTGAATAATAATTTAAAAGAGAATTGAATGGAACAATAAAACTTGAATAATAACTTAAATGAGAATTGAATGGAACAATAAAACTTGAATAATAACTTAAATGAGAATTGAATGGAACAATAAAACTTGAATAATAATTTAAATGAGAATTGAATGGAACAATAAAACTTGAATAATAATTTAAATGAGAATTGAATGGAACAATAAAACTTGAATAATAACTTAAATGAGAATTGAATGGAACAATAAAACTTGAATAATATTTAAATGAGAATTGAATGGAACAATAAAACTTGAATAATAACTTAATGAGAATTGAATGGAACAATAAAACTTGAATAATAACTTAAATGAGATTGAATGGAACAATAAAACTTGAATAATATTTAAATGAGAATTGAATGGAACAATAAAGATTGTCGTTCTTAATATTTTTATACAAATGTTGATAAATATGATGAATTTTAATATATATGAAAAATTACTGAAGGTAAAAAACTAAAATACCGTAGCTGTTTTATAAAGAACATTCAAAGGCTTATTACAACCTTTATCCAGCTATTAATTACAAGTTGGCTGGAGGTCTATAGAATTGTGTTGTCAACCCTTTTTACTGGAAATAAACCTATAGTTCTACTTGAAGAAAGTTATCTGTCAGAACTAAGAGGAAAGAGTTTAATGCAATAATTGCATGCTGTGAATTGGAAAAATGTCATTAGGGGAATGGTTCAAATCTTTGAATGATGTAACTTCAAACAAATTTATGAGAGAGATAGAACATGCTGTTGTCTAGAGAAATGTGATAATATTTCAAATAATTAACAAATTAATAATTAAAATTGTATTTTGATTCTTATAATTTTGTTATGAAGTATTCATGCTTTTTCTAATCATGACTTATCAAAGAAATGGATTAATTGAAGTGGGAAAATAGATGATACTTTAAAATTCTTGTTCAATGAAAATTTATTGAAAGAGACCCGAAATTAGTAGCGCAGTACTAACACTTGTAGTAGGTTAATGTGCACATCTACATCTTCCTAAGTTAGCACCTTTTTCTCTATTACCTTGTTAGCCACAGTTAACATAAATATTTGATGTATGTTAAATTGCATGACAAACCATCTTCTATAAAAATTATAAGAGACTCAAAATGAATGGTTTAGTATTAACAGCTGTAGTGGGTTCTAAATCTTCCTAAGTTGACACACTTTTCCTCCATTACCTTGTTAATATCAATCGTTAATGTATGTCACCCTTCCGGCAGTCGCGCTGTTGTCAAAAGTACAACAGTGTCAGTTTTTTTACTGCACAAAACTATTGGATAGGGTGGTGTCAGTGAATGAGTCACCTATGCATTCCAAAACTTTCCCCCCATCACTTCACTGAGTTGCAGTATCAACCGAGCAATGGTTCAGTCTTTAGGTGCCATTTAGTCGTGACAGTGCATAAGTCGCACTGTGCATAAGATAGGGAAAGACTGTGTACGGGGACTGTAAACAAACCAATAACACAGATTGAATGAAAAAGGAAAAAGAATAAGAAATTGTCAAAAACCGCAGATTTATTGATACTTAGAAAGACCGGTTCCGGTTATTAAACCATTGTCAATCTCTGATAAACCGTGTTTATCAGAGATTGACAATGGTGTAATAACCGAAACCGGTCTTTCTAAGTATCAATAAATCTTTGGTTTTTGACAAATTCTTAGTCTTTTTCATTCAATATGAATAATAACCACAATATCAACTTCTCAACTACACAAAAAGTGATAATAACACAGAATTGATGGGTTTGCTTGATGTACCTTATTGGGCTATGATTTTTTTTTTATTTATTTACAATGCAAATGACACTAATGTAATAACATTGGCAGATAAAATAATAAGGTAGTCCTTGTGCTATTTTTCTTCCAAATTTATTTGTGACAAAGTCCGAAATAAGGTTAGAATTTCACGTGTACAATTTCGATAAAATTTCAGTCCAAAACAAAACCTATAATTTTGAATTTAGATGGCTTGAATTATTAAATTAATTAGAAATATTACACTCAATTACCACTTGTAACGAATAATATTGAGTTATTTAAGAAAATTTGGAACTATTCAAGCAATGAAATGGTAGTCATCCAAATGTTTATAGGCGTAAAATAATCCAAGAAGATGGAATAAGTAATTATACAATTAATATGTTTTGACAGTAAACAGAGTGCATAACACTTGGAAAATTGGATGTTGTACAAAATACAACACGCGACTGCTCGTGTGATTGAGTAGGGCGCGACTACCGGGAGGTTAAATTGTATGATAGACCCTCCTATGAAAATTAGAACATACTCAAAATTAGTAGTTTTAGGTCTACTAACAAATGTAGTGGGTTAATGTGAACATCTACATCTTCCTAAGTTAGCATCATTTTTCTCTTCATTATCTTGTGAGCACACAGTTAATATCTATAGTTGATGTATGTTAAATTGTATTATAAACCCTCACTATCCCACTTATTATTATTATTACTAGTAGTTCTGTGAACACAAGACCTCACGCCCTATTCTTATCCACAAGTACCTGATTGAAACTGTAGACCTTATGGGAATACAGCAATAGACTAGCTTCTCCACACATCTGTGTAATCACTTGTCAGCTGATTTATGATGAATAATTCTATAGTCTGATTTTTACTCTAATATTGGCGTATGAAGGCTGCTCCTTTTTCCTTTTAAATCATCCTTTAAGTGCAAAATTTCCAAAAACCTTGTATAATATACGTATATTATACGTCGACGGGCAATTAAAAAAGGAACATACCTGTCAAATTTCATGAAAATCTATTACCGCGTTTCGCCGTAAATGCGCAACATATAAACATTAAGAGAAATGCCAAACCGTCGACTTGAATCTTAGACCTCACTTCGCTCGGTCAATTATTATTATTATTATTATCATTATTATTGTGACATCTCCCCAATCCCCGCCACTAACATTAAATCACGATTCACAAACTGGGATTCTAATTCAAAAAATTCTATTGTTCCACGCTTTTGAATCCAAAATAAGTCTGGCAGCACTTGATAGCTATAACTTCACTCTATAAGCTATATGATTCACTCACGAATCTGAGAGGAAACACTTTAAAGCTGCATTTACACCGGTTTTTAACATTTTTGTTATCAACTGATGTTAATTACAAAAGTTTATAACATCATGTTGGATTGCGTTCACACCGGAGTTGATAACATGAATATTATTGATAAAAAGTTGACAACTTGACTGAATCGACAAAAAATTCTCTTGAAAAAAGTTGATAACTCGTGTTTTCAACAGAAAATTCCTTGTTATTAACAAGATTTATGTTATCCATCGAGAGTCGGTCACTTTTGTTAACAGGTCTTCCACGCAACCCCCTCGCCCAGCATCCCTACCCAACTACAGCTGTTCCCTAATAACTACAGCTGCAGACAAAACACGTGACAAAGTTATTAACTTTTGTTGATAAAACTAGCAGCCAAAAGAAAATGTTATTAACTTATGTTGAAAACTTTTGTTTTGAACTCTGGTGTAAACGCATTATAATTTATTTACATTAGATCAGACATTATTTTAATGATCTGTTTTAATGATCACACACATGTTTCAATTCAATTTTGAAGACAATTTTTTGCTTTTTATTCTGGCTGTTATATCATATGAATAGTCTCGTTAAAGGAAATCATATGGAAGTCAATTATATTGATAACAAGATCTTGTTAATAACAAGGAATTTTCTGTTAGAAACATAAGTTATCAACTTTTGTCAAGAGAAATTTTTGACGATTCAGTCAAGTTAATAACTTTTTGTTAATAACTCGTGTTATTAACTCCGGTGTCAACGCAGCTTAAGCACTCAATTTGAGGATGAAGACTAATCAATTATAGTACAGGACAGATTGAAAGCACACACTTCACTAATATGTCACTAGTTGAAAATCAAATTTGAATGGATTTTGGTGCTGGGGAGCTCTTTACAGGAAGGTCCCACTTAGCCTGAATATATGCAGTGATATTTGAGCAGACGATGGACGATAGAGCTGTTTTACTTCAGCCGGGACCGACGGTCGGTATACGTGCACATCCTCTAACACGTCTATTCAGTTGAAACCGTCAATATGTCAACCCAAAAAACACTGAATAACCAAGTTCATTTAAACACTAATAACACTGAAAATATGTACTGTCATTCTTAGAATACTGTCACCTAAGTTGTTTGATAGAGCTGTTTTACTTCAGTCGGGACCGACGGTGGCGCGTGCACATCCTCTAACATGTCTCAGTTGAAACCGTCAATATGTCAACCCAAAAACACTGAATAACCCAGTTCATTTAAACACTAATAACACTGAAAATATGTACTGTCATTCTTAGAATACTGTCACCTAAGTCGTTTGATAGAGCTGTTTTACTTCAGCCGGGACCGACGGTCGCGCGTGCACATCCTCTAACACGTCTATTCAGTTGAAACCGTCAATATGTCAACCCAAAAACACTGGATAACACAGTTCATTTAAACACTAATAACACTGAAAATATGTACTGTCATTCTTAGAATATTGTCACCTAAGTTGTTTAATAAACTGTTCAAAACAACAATATAGCACACTTTAACTCATTTAGCGGCAGCTTTTCATGGAGTGGGGTTTTGGTAGGCTGGTCCACTGACAAACATCTCAAACTTCAAAGTAATTATGTTGGTCTAATGTCTGATATACAATCACAGATACAACTTTCCATCAGCATTGAGGAACAATAGATATTTGAAGATGCACAGATGGGGTTTGTCAACGTAATTGCAATCACAGTTGAGACTCAAATATTCCGATGACGATATCACTGACAGGTTGGTCTAGTGGTATGGGACGTTATAACCATCAGTCTGCTAGCACTGTTTGGTCGTGGTTCGGATCCCACCGGTGGGCATGGACGTTTGATCATCTCATAAATCAGCCATGCACAAGCAAAACGATCATGTGGGCACTCGGCATCAACCGCAATATTATATTTTGTGACCTATGAAAAAAAACTCCCTCCAACCAAAACTTCTGTGTTCAAGACTGGAAATATCCAACTATTACAAAAACCAATGAAAACAAATATCAAATCAGAATACTAAGAAATTGTCAAAAACCACAGATTTATTGATACTTTCAGAAAGACCGGTTTCGGTTGTTACGCTGGTGATAGAGACGAATGGAGAGGCTTTCTGAAGGAGGTCAAGGCTCTGAATGCGCTGTAGTGCCAAGGAGTAAGTAAGTTTATTTGTTTTAACTTTTTGTGTAGTTGAGAAGTTGATATTGTGATAATTATCAATATTAAATAAGAAGACTAAGAAATTGTCTAAAAACCACAGATTTATTGATACTCTTAGAAATACCGGTTTCGGTTGTTACACCATTGTCAATCTCTGATAAACTGAAACTAAATACATGAGCAGCATAATTTATATTAGTAGGCGAGTACTGCTATTGATCAAGGGAATGAGCGCCTGCCATTGGCCCAGCTAGACAGTCTCCTCCCACTTAATGGTGTCACAAAATGGCGGCTCAAGCAACAGACTCGCCATGATAACAAAATTTACTTTCAGTACAGGATAAGAATCAAGAAAACAAGTGAAAGATAATAAAACAAATATGTAAATAGAAAAACTATTGACTAATATATGCTTTGAAGGTTATGATAATACTAAATTTGTTGTGTTGTATTGGTTGGAATGAATCTGGTCATTTAAACTATATTGGGAATTGTCATGGCGAGTCTATTGCTTAAGACGCCATTTTGTGACACCATCAAGTGGGAGGAGACTGTCTAGCTGGGCCAATGGCAGGCGTTCATGCCCTTGACCAATAGCAGTACTCGCCTACTAGTATAAATTCTGCTGCTCTTGTATTTAGTTTCAGTTTATCAGAGATTGACAATGGTGTAACAACCGAAACCGGTCTTTCTAAGTATAAATAAATCTGTGATATTTTTTGACAATTTGTTAGTCTTCTTATTTAATATGAATAATTACCACAATATCACTATTCTTGGACGATCCAGTCGAGGGGTCCAGGGGGCGGAGCCCCCTGGCTAGACGGATATGGCGAGCGAAGCGAGCCTGACGGCTAGTATATAGATGATATTCAACTGATACGATTGCTCAATGGTGAGGATTGGCTGTCAGTGGCGCACTATTGCCGAGTGGTGTGGAGGTACAAGTACAGTACGAGCTTGTCATGGAGGTCAACTACTAGGATGAGAAGACTGTGCCACCGATGTTCGACTACCCTGAGAGACCATTACTATGCACAATACTAGGAGGAGACCTTTCAGAAAGGCTACCAACCTCAAAGCACCTCAGACGGTCGACACACCTCATTAATTGTCTGCGAAAAAACCTTAAAAATGAACGTTCAAAACATAGAACTCATATGGCTGTGCAAAGGCTAAACATAAACTTTCTACTCGTGATATTTTTCAAAGTTTTTCGATTTGTATATCATCAAGCTATCAAAATGAAAAAGTTCTCTCAGGAAATTTTTTTCCGATAATTACTTTTTGAGATATGAGCGCTTAAAGTTTAAATTTTTGAGACAGAACATTTCAGATTCGGTAAGAGATAAATCCATGAGATTTAGAAGATAGATTCTTCATGGTATTGTTGATCTAGTAGTGAAACAAAAATTTTCTGAAAATATCAATTTTTAAGATAGTTATTTAATTTACTAAAAGTAACCAAAAATAACTTTCAGTTGAGTAATTTTTGGTAAATTGGATAACTTTTTGAAAAATTGATACTTTCAAAAAGTTTTTGTTTTACTAGATCAACAATACCATGAAGAATCCATCCTCTAAATCTCATGGATTTATATCGTACCGAATTTGAAATGTTCTGTCCCAAAAATTCAAACTTAAGGCGCTCATATCTCAAAAAGTAATGATCGGGAAAAAAATGTCTTCTTGAGAAAACTTTTTCATTTTGATAGCTTGATGATATACAAATCGGAAAACTTTCAAAAATATCACGAGTAGAAAGTTTATTTTTAGCCTTAGCACAGCCTTAAGATATCACAAATGTATATTAATAACATTCTAGATTGATACATTTTTGTTGTTTTCAAAGAAGACACTATTCTATTCTATAATATGACACGATTTATGTATTTTAATTATACACTAAACAAAATAATGCATGAGAAAAACATACATACGGTAGTACTTCGACGTAATAAATAAATCTATGCATCCTTCTTCAGAACGATATTTCAGTATATCAAAGACCATTGTTTCAAAAATTGAAATTGAAAACTATTTGAATATATGACAACAGAGTTAAAGTTGAATGATAATCAAATTAAATGATAATGATCACCTGATATCCAATATTAAAATGTTAATTTTCGAAAAAATGTAAATAACTATAGTGAGGCTCATGTTATAATGGCAGTGGGGAAAGATGTGAGAGCAGTGTTGCCGATTCTCGGCCTTGCATCTCTGCCATGGATCTCTGACGCCGGTATATTTAATGTGATATTAACTGGTCATTATTGTTTGAAAAATCAATTATATTTTATTCGTCAAGGAAAAATATTCTTAAATGATCTAATGAAATATACATATTGTAGTTCTATGTTCTGTTTTAGTTAAAAAAATATTTTAGTTTCTATCTCTCTTTAATTTAGTGAATTTTCTATATTAGATTAGACTTATACTATATTATATTATACTATTGATATGTTAGAATTGTAATTTCTGTTGTGTCAAGAGGGCTATTACGGGAAGTATTTCTTCCTGGTGCCCTCATATTGTAATGTAAATAAATAAATATTTGCAAATATCTGTTTCATACTCTGCTGCAAATTCAAGTTTAATTAAATATTTCCAGTTTTTTTTTAATTTAAAATATTTTCAGGATTGAGATTAAGTATGTTTTCAATTGATTTCATTTCTGCATTGTTAAAGAATGATCTAGGAACGTTGCGGAGCTAGAAAAGGATAGCTCCATCTGCTTTGTTGGATGATAGACAAGGATAGCAACGCCAATGTTGATCAGATACTGCCATTATAACGCAGACCTCTCTATACGCTTGAATCCTATCAGAATAAAGTGATTGAGATAGAGATTTGAAAGAATCAAAGTTAATTTTGAAATAAGAATTTACACTTGATAGGAAAAGAGACTTCTCCACTAACCTTTGAGTCATGAAGTAGGGTAGCCAAACCTTCGTCTTGAAGTGCAAACAGTTATACATATTTACTTCACTAACCACTGAATTATCACTGTTTTAATTGCATTAATTAACTTCGGTACTGAACTTCACTAATAAAATTCCGGACGTAAGAACATAGGCTTCACTATAAGAAAAGTGGAAGAACTTCACTCTATAGAAGGTATTCCAATGTTCGTCTATGAGAATGAAGATGAAATTTTATAATCTGAAACAAAAAACTTCATAAGTTCAACTGAAAAACACAATGATGCAACGATCCAGAATAATGGAATGATTGAAAAAAAGAAATAATTATTATTGAATGAAAAAAAAAATTATTAGTGAATGAGAATGAAGCTGATATTTTATAATCTGAAACAAAAAACTTCATGAGTTCAACTGAAAAACAGAATGATGCAACGATCCAGAATAAAGAAATGATTGAAGAGAAGAAATAATTATTGAATGAAAAAAAAATTATTAGTGAATGAGAATGAAGCCGATATTTTATAATCTGAAACAAAAAACTTCATAAGTTTAACTGAAAAACACAATAATGCAACGATCTAGTATAAAGAAATTATTGAAAAATGATTTATTGAGTAAGAAAATAGTTTATTAGTGAATGATAATGAAAATGATCAGCATGATGTAATTTAAGATGATATGGTATATGATTTGTACTCGCAATGCACATTGAATATATTATGTAATTCCCTATAAGATGAATAAACATTTTTGACAAACAGATGAACAATAGATGAAAAATAAATTAACAATAGATAAACAAATAAACAATAGACAAATAGAATAGTCTATAAATTAGATTGAAAGAACAAAAATCATACCAAAAACTTATAGCTACTTCTCATTGACTCTACGGGCATTGAAGAGCCTTGGCCTCCTCCACAAGCCTTCTCCATGAATCTGTGTCCTGTGCTCGCTGTCTCCACCTTCTGACGCCCAAGGATTGAAGGTCTGCCTCCCCGTCGTCCAATCATCTGTTGCGTGGTCGGCCTCGTTTTCTTTGCCCCCCTGGTTGCTGAGATTATACCACATCTCTACTCATAGCCAACCATTCTTCCACAGTGATAACATATAAAACCGTATCTGTACAATTATTTTTACAAAACAACGATTTCTGCAACTTCATGATCTGGAATTTTGTAGTTCAACTGTGAAACACAACATTGAAAAAAAAATCATCTCATAGTAAAATTATAAGTAGATGATGATCAATATATTATAACCCCACTATTATAATCTCAAAAAATGCCTGCCATAACATTCAAGACAACATTCATGTGACTAGAATCATAGATAAACAATAGCATGAGTAGATATCCCATGGTATAGGGCATTGATGTCATAACTTTTACTGTTATCTCAAGCCGATAGTCCACGTAGTTCTTTCCCGTGAAGGTGTGTGATGCTGGTAGTCTCTCACACTGTGCCGTTCATACACTCTCACCCCAACAAAACAGTAAAAACCGACAGTAATCGATAATAATCGGCTTGAGATGACAGTAAAAGTCAATTTTTACTGTTTTTTTGGGGTGAGATTGTATGAACGGCACAACTTGAGAGACTATCAGCGTCACACAGCTGTATGGGAAAGAACTACGTGAACTATTGGCTTGGGATAACAGTAGAAGTTGCGACATAAACGCCCTATACAATGTGATATCTACTTATGCTATTGCTTATCTATGCTAGAATGCAATAAATAACATAATTCCAACACATTTCTGACATAATGTTCAAGACATATAGTAAAAATGCATCAAGTAACGACACACAGCCTGTTCAAGATGCAACATAGATCTTTCTAAGCAAGCAATGAACCGGGAACGTACGTAAGAAACAGTCCAAAAACAAATGTTGATAAAATTCTCAACTTGTTCCATAAGCAACAAAAATCATTCAAAGCATGCACACAGTTAACATGGATAAAAATATGTCAGCTTTTGAGAAGATGGGCTGAGATGGATCTGAAACAAAGGACTTGTAACAGAAACAGAAGAAACAAATACAATGTAGATAAAAAACACAAATTCAAAATGTAAAATGATCACTGAGTGAAAATGAAAGAATAACTGAGATCTGATGTATATTTGAGAAGAGATGCTGCGATGAACCTGAAACATATGGTACTTGAAAACAAATGAATTGTATAATATAAATTGTAGAATAGAATAATTTTAATATTAGTAAACATTTCATGTACACTAAATAGTTTTGAACATGTGTACACTGGAGAAGAGAAGCCACAATGTACCTGAAACATATCAAGAAACAGACCGATTGTTTGTCCTACAACATCTATGAGAGTTTTTTCTCTCATAGATACTTATTGGAGAATTCTTGGATTTCTAAAGAGTATCTCTAATTTTTTTCAAGGGTCTTTACTTAAATCTAAACTAGGTATAGCACTACCTGAACTACCAGAGTCCTGGTGGTTCATGTAGTGTTATATTCGATGTGCCCTACAGCATCTATGAGAGTTCCTTTTCCTCAAAGACACTTATCAGAGAATTCTTGAATTTCTCAAGTCTCCAATTTTTTTCAAGGGTCTTTACTTAAAACTAATCTAAACTAGGTATATCCATCACTACCCGATCTACCAGGAGTGATGTGCCCTACAGCATCTATGAGAGTTCCTTTTTCTCATAGACACTTATTAGAGAACCCTTTGAAAATCTCAAGAATATCTCCAATTATTTAAAAGAGTCTTGACTTGACACTAAACTAAACTATGGCACTACCAGAAACACTAGGAATGAATGATTATACCCTACAGTATCTATGAGAGTATATTACTCTCAATAATACTAAGTAGAGTAGAGTGGAAGAGATCCTTGAATTTCTCAAGAATATCTCCACTTTCCAGCATCTCCAAGGGTCATCTACCCTCTTTGATGTAACTTGTGTATTTCCTTTATCAAAATAGTATTAATTATAAATTGAATTGCATGCAAGTTAACTCCTAAGTTAGGTTAGAAATCAGTTCAACCCCAAGCTATCAAAGATAGCATTGATCTCAAGTTCCCCGCCAACTAGCAAAGGCTAGAGGCTGTACTTTCTAATCCCCCGCCAACTAGCAAAGGCTAGAGGCTTTACTTTCAGTTTCCCCGCCAACTAGCAAAGGCTAGAGGCTTTACTTTCTCATCCCCCGCCAACTAGCAAAGGCTAGAGGCTATACTTTCTATTCCCCCGCCAACTAGCAAAGGCTAGAGGCTTTACTTTCTAATCCCCCGCCAACTAGCAAAGGCTAGAGGCTATACTTTCTATTCCCCCGCCAACTAGCAAAGGCTAGAGGCTTTACTTTCTCATCCCCCACCAACTAGCAAAGGCTAGAGGCTGTACTTTCTAATCCCCCGCCAACTAGCAAAGGCTAGAGGCTTTACTTTCTCATCCCCCGCCAACTAGCAAAGGCTAGAGGCTTTACTTTCAGTTTCCCCGCCAACTAGCAAAGGCTAGAGGCTATACTTCTAATCCCCCGCCAACTAGCAAAGGCTAGAGGCTATACTTTCTAATCCCCCGCCAACTAGCAAAGGCTAGAGGCTATACTTTCTATTCCCCCGCCAACTAGCAAAGGCTAGAGGCTACACTTTGCTAATATTCATTCAGTCTTAAAACTAAACTTATATCTATGATGTCTTAATTCTAATTCTCAACTCAAATTCTATTATTCCCTTTTGTAAGTTTGCTGAAGGCACTGTCATCTAATATTTGCACAGCCAGTCTCATAGAACAGATCAGACCAGGCCACAGTGTAATAGTACTCCACCTGCTCATCAAGTTAGTGCTGTACTGAGCCCGCAACCATCATGAAAAAGCTGTGGAACCACCACAAAGGGCACTGATCAGAAATGAAATACTCGACTGACAACTGCAAATATCCTATGGGGAAACTAACCACTCAAACCCAATTCATAGTGATTGTCTTATTTCACAGTCAACCACAAACCACAAACAAACAGTGCACAAGTCCGTCTAGTTGTTGGCACGGAAATGCGATCTGCAGGTCATTCGACTCTAACTTGAAAGCACCCATTGGACTCAGAACCAACCAGACGGAGCTTGACACTGCCGAGAGGGTAGGACTGAACTGTTTTATAATAGTAACCACCACAAACATCCCTAACATCTGTATTATGGGAGAGTGTTAGAAAATTCTAGCCTGTCATAATATAAATACCAGATAACTCATACCAAACTCACCAATCCATATCTTATTGTAGTAGGGCTGTTCTTCATGAATAACTGATGTCTTCTGATAATCTTTACTTCAGTTGTATATCAATCCTGGAGGAATAAGGAAAACTAGATTAATAATCATAATATATTAATAAATAGTGTGTTTGGTATAAATGTGATTAATTACGGCACAATTGTATCTCAGGTATTTTTGAAGATATTGACTCAATTTTTTTTTAAATGAAAGAGAAAGAAAAAATCAATGTCGCTAGCCTAATTTCAACTGAAAAAAACCATTCTGAATAATATTAATGCTACTTCAAAAATCTCAAATAAACTAACCTTATTTTCAGTAGACGATGCCTGTAGTCTTGAATTAATTGCTATTTATGCACTCGTAAATAATATAGCATGTACTATGATTATGCTTCATGCAATATTAAAGAATTGTACCAAATAAAGAATAGCTTGTTAAAAGAAAGAATTGTATAAAATAATAACATTCTGAGACAAATTTTATTTAAATTAATGTTAGAAATGAGCAAAAAATACAAGTATTTCAACAGTAAATAAAGAGTAAAAATACTGACTAAGTACTGAAAATAAGGTTAGTTCATGTGAGATTTTTGAAGTTCCTTTATTATTATTTAGAATTATTTTTTTGAGTTGAAATTAGTTTAGCAACACCAATTTTTTCTTCCTCTTTCATTTAAAAAAAAAATTGAGTTGATATCTTCAAAAATAGTGGGGCTACAAATGTGCCGTAATTAGTAACGTTAGCCAAAGAGAACTTGATCAATATTGAATATTGAATTTATATAACTATGAAAAATAAAACATTGTAAATAGCATAACTAAGTAAAAATATAGGGCTGACTTTCATTCAAATAATCAAATTATGCATTAATATAGACTAGCATGGTTTAAATTAAAATGATAAGACAATTTGTTGTTTTAAAATATATTTTGAAAAATTTGAGGCTAATACCTAGGCTCAAAAATATTTTAAAAACAGAAGTACCTACAGTAATTCTATATTGACAGTACATTATTGAAATAGAAAATTGGAAATAAATTTACTTTATAATGTATGTGGTAATTTCAAAATTTCAACAAAGTTAAAGTTGAATGATAAACAAATTAATAATAATAAACCGGCTAAAATGAAAGCTTCAAAGAAAGTTCATTTCAAAATTAGAATTTACACTTGAAAAAAGATACTTCAACTAACCTTTAAAGCAAGAAGTACCGTAGAAAAAAAATACACTGTTTCATATTTACTTCAATAACCACTAAATTATCACTTGATTTGATTGTAGACTTTACTAATTAAATACAGCTTGTAATAATATAAACACTTGCAAAGAATAACACGAAACGACTTTCACAACTCACACTCAGACTCAACATGGTGTGACTTGGTACAGAGACTACTGGGAACTGAATTTGTTGTCTGCTTTATCCAGCTGATCGTGACTTTCACAGCATGGTACCTACTCAGCTGTTTAATCAGTGATGTAGAATATTGTTATCATCGAAAAAGTCACACGATTAACAATGTTACTTGTTGAAAAAATACTCTTTATGAATTGAAAAATTATTCATGGAACACAAAATAATTTTCTTCCTTCCCAATTCGAATTAAAAAAGAAAAACATTTCTTAAAGCACCCTATCTGAAAAATAGATTTTCAGAAAGTCGAAATTGCTTGTACAGATAGAGAACGTTATACAGTTATTTGAAAAGTGAAATCTGAATTTGAACTATCAATATTTTAGTGTATTGCCAGCTAAATAAGGTCAAATTCACTCCAAAACTTGTGCCTATATGGCTTTAATCTTCAGATTCATTGCTCTTTACTTCATCTAAAATTCAAATTCTCTTCATTTCATCATGTATAGTGAGGTCCACGTTATAATGGCAGTGTACAAAGATGGAAGAATAAAGATGCCGATTCTCTGCATTAATTAATTTTATTTCTACACTGTCAAAAACATAATTGGCATGGTTGTGGACCTAGAAAAAGATAGTACCACCGGCTTTGTCGAGTGATAGACAAGGATAGCAAAACCAAAGTTGATCAAATACTGTCATTATAACGTGGACCTCACTATAGTCGGTACATCACCCAGTCGCTGGCCTAGTAAGCTGGTCCAGCTTGAAATTTGGCCAGCATTGCAAACCTCCCATCAACATATTGGCCTCCGTTGGGCCAATAAGTAGATGCAGCATAATAACTACCCCCAGCAACTATACACAGTGAGTAATGAAGTTGCAAACATGAATTTTCAAATGGTCAGAACTCCTGAACGGTGAAGAATTTTGCAAAAATGATTCCAGATTCGTGTTTCTCGCATCAAAGAGCATAAGATCACGAATTTTGAGCGATTTTTATTTTTCACAAAAAATTGAGAAAAAATCTTGGACTTACCATCGTGAAACACACTGGAACCAAAAGTATATCACATTTGGCTGAAATTTGTACTATTGATCAATCTTGACCAGTGAAAAGTCGATGCAGAATTTAACACCTCCAGCTACTATACCGGTACAGGTTGAGTTATAAAGCTGCAAACATGAAAATTTTCAAATGGTCATATCTTCTCAACGGTGAAGAATTTTGCAAAAATGATTCCAGATTCGTGTTTCTCGCATCAAAGACCATGAGATCACGAAGTTTGAGCTATTTTTTTTCACAGAAAATTGAGAAAAACCAATGGACTAACCATCATGAAACACACTGAAACAAATAGTATCTCAGATTCGGCTAAATTTGCACCAAAGATGAAGCTTGACCTGAGAAATATCGGACCCAAATTTGGCACACC
Source organism: Nilaparvata lugens (assembly GCF_014356525.2). Lineage (NCBI taxonomy): Eukaryota > Metazoa > Arthropoda > Insecta > Hemiptera > Delphacidae > Nilaparvata > Nilaparvata lugens. Next base: position 20,151 of record NW_024091035.1, on the reverse strand, counting down.
CACAGAGAAGAGGATTACAATCTCTTCTCTGTGGCACACCCACCTACTATACAAAGTGAGTTAAGCAGCTTTAAACATAGAATTTGCAAATTTTCATACTGCCATATTCAATGAACGCTAAGAAATTTTGTAAATCAGATTCCAGATTTATTTTTCACAAAAAAAATTAGAAACTCCAATCGTGCGTTTTGAAACAGAAAAAAAGTATCTCAGATTTGGCTGAAATTTGCACCATGCACCATTGGAGCTCTGAGAAATGTCGCAGCCATATTTGTCACCCCCAAATACTATACAGGGTCAGTTATGCAGCTTCAAACATAAAATTTGCAAATTTTTAAATGGCCATATTTAATGAACAGAATCCGATATGCAAAATTCCTTACCGTTCATTGAATATGGCCGTTTGAAAATTTGCAAATTTTATGTTTGAAGCTGCATCATGAAGTTTTGCAAAAATGGTCAAAGTTCAAAATCGCGCAGACTCTCAGTTCTTGATGTGAGAAACTATCACGTCTAAACTTTTGGACTGATTAATTTGAAATTTTGCATATTATAGATTCTTAATCAGCCGAGGATGGTTCTAGGCCTATTTCAAACTATTCAAGATTCTACGAGGTCAAGTTCTCAGTTTGTCAAGCTGTGAAATAGACCCTTGCGGAGCACGGGTTACCTGATAGTAAGAAATGAAAAACAGTTTTTGTGCACATAATTTATTTATTTATCCATTTTTTTCAACACAACGTTCGACTAAATCTTCTATATTTTTGTCTACATTGAATACACAACGGATCTCCATCAACAACCATTTTGAATATAATATGTATCAAAAACCACTGTTTTATTCATAATAATAATATAGTATAATATTATACCTTTTCTTGAAATTATTATTCAACTGTAGACAAATGATAATGAAACAATGGAATTGAGGTAATGTTCACCCAGCATAAGCTGAGCTATGGCTAGACTAATGTATGGAATAAGAGATTTAATAACAGACAAGAATTTGTATAATTTTTTAACTGTGACTTCTGCAAAAATATAATATCAATATAATTTTTAAAATTTAGGTATAATTATTTCAATTTAATATGAAAATCATAATAGTCATTTAATCATGGATACTCATTTATTTATGCTCAATAGACCAGCCAGGGCTCAGCTTTTAGTGGGTAATGAGTTTACAATAAATTCCCAAACTTATAAACTAAAAACTAAACTATAAGTTTACAACAATTGGCCTCCCAACACCCCTATAGCCAACCCTTACCACCTCAAATTACCATATTTGCTAGTGTATGACGCACCTATTTAAAAAAAATACTTTTTACTTTTAAAAAAAATACAAAGCTAAATTCGTTGGTTCGCGTCATACGCGTAATTTTCCAAAATAAGACAGAATGCCGGTATTTAAAGTTTGACAAAAATGTTCACGATGATCAGTCAACGATAATCAACAAGTCAGCTTTTCCTAATGTGTTTGTTAAATGTATACCAAGTTCAAAATACAGTATTTTACGTTTTTCAAACATCAATTGAATAAAATTCACACTATGAACAGAGATATTGTGACATTTCTCCATATTAAAGTGGAATAAAAACGTTATTGTCAGTTGTACATAATTTATTTGAGCCAAACTTAAGTTTCAATGCACTAAGGAGGCATCATCTTAAGATGAAAAAAGACAACTAAAGATGATGCCTTAGTGTATTGAAACTTAAGTTTGGCTCAAATAAATTATGTGGAACTGACAGTATCTTTTATATTTCAACTTAATTAAATGAAAATTTTGTAGATCAATAATCATTATATACGTTGTTTCAAATAAAAGCTTTGATAATATCTTTAGTGTATTTTTTCATAAAAATGTACTCTAGTTTTTGGGGTGCGCATCGTACGCGAGCAAATACAGTAGACTACTTACAATAGACAATGTATTTTTTAAATTTATTCACTTACAAACTAACTAGAGCTAAATTCACAATATTTGGATGGGAGAAGTTTTATAACAGACAAGAATTTATATGAATTTTCAACTGTGACTTCTGCTAGAATAGGTATGTATTTAAATACAATTTTTGAAATATATTTATTTGGATTGAATATGATAATCATAACAGCCGATCAATTTCATTCTTGAAATTATTATTCAACAGTAGACAAATGATAATGAAACAATAACATTGAGGTAATGTTCACCCAGCATAAGCTGAGCTATGGCTAGACTAATGTATGGAATAAGAAATTTAATAACAGACAAGAATTTATATAACTTTTTAACTGTGACTTCTGCAAAAATATATTATCAATATAATTTTTAAAATTCAGGTAGGCCTATAGTTTATTTCAATTGAATATGATAATCATAATAGACATTTAATCATGGATACTCATTAATTTATGCTCAATAGACCAGCCAGGGCTCAGCTTTTAGTGGGTGATGAATTTACAATAAATTCCCAAACTTACAAACTAGAAACTAAACTATAGTTTACAACAATTGGCCTCCCAACACCCCTATAGCCAACCCTTACCACCTCAAATTACCATATTTGCTAGTGTATGACACGCACCTATTTAAAAAAAAACTTTTTACTTTTTAAAAATTATAAAGCGAAATTCGTTGGTTCGCGTCATACGCGTAATTTTCCAAAATAAGACAGAATGCCGGTATTTAAAGTTTGACAAAAATGTTCACGATGATCAATCAACGATAATCAAGAAGTCAGCTTTTCCTAATGTGTTTGTTAAATGTATACCAAGTTCAAAATACAGTATTTTACGTTTTTCAAACATTAATTGAAAAAAATTCACACTATGAACAGAGATATTGTGACATTTCTCCATATTAAAGTGGAATAAAAACGATATTGCCAGTTGCACATAATTTATTTGAGCCAAACTTAAGTTTCAATGCACTAAGGAGGTATCACCTTAAGATGAAAAAAGACCACTAAAGATGATGCCTTAGTGTATTGAAACTTAAGTTTGGCTCGAATAAATTATGTGCAACTGACAGTATCTATTATATTTCAACTTAATTAAATGAATATTTTGTAGATCAATAATCATTATATACGTTGTTTCAAATAAAAACTTTGATAATATTTTTAGTCTATTTTTTCATAAAAATGTACTCTAGTTTTTGGGGGTGCGCATCGTACGCGAGCAAATACAGTAGACTACTTACAATAGACAATGTATTTTTTAAATTTATTCACTTACAAACTAACTAGAGCTAAATTCACAATAGTTGGATTGGATGAATTTAATAACAGACAAGAGTTTATATGAATTTTCAACTGTGACTTCTACTGAAAAATATATTTAAATACAATTTTTGAAATATATTTATTTGGATTGAATATGATAATCATAACAGCCGATCAATTTCATTCTTGAAATTATTATTCAACAGTAGACAAATGAGAATGAAACAATAACATTGAGGTAAAGTTCACCCAGCATAAGCTGAGCTATGGCTAGACTAATGTATGGAATAAGTAATAATGTTTTTCAATCCATAAGGGAGTGATTAATATAAAAAGGATTGATGTAATAAGTAAAGCCCAGCACACACACATTGATTTTTGGTTGTACGATATTTTGCCATCCTTATGAATTCTATCAGATTAAACGGAGCTTGACAGACATCATCTGTTTGAAATCATCTGTTTAATCTAATAGAATTTATAAGGACGGAAAAATACTGTACGAGCAAAAAATGATGTGTGTCTGCGGGGCTTAAGGTTTTTGGCTTGACAATTAAAATAAATATGATGGTTTATAATTTTGATAACATAGCTGGGAAAGAAAAATATTAAGAATTTGGAATTAATACTCTTTTCATTGAACTATCAACTAATTATATATAAGTATTATTATAGAAATAGTAAAGCTTTGGATTGTCGATTTAAAACAAAATTTGTATCCATATTTTTAAAATGAATTATAAAATAATCAAAATCAGAGGGATTATTGAGGTTGGCAAGAAAATATAATTGATATAGATACTGCTCTATTGAGTATTCTCAATAAGACAGCCAGAGCTCAGCTTGTAGCTGATGAAAAATTACAGTAAATTATCTTACAAACTAAAACCTAAACTAAGCTTACAATAGTTGGCATCTTCAACTCCCATTATAGGCAACCCTAACTACATAAAATCACTTACAATAGGTAAAAGTCTTATTTAAAAAAAAAATTACTTCCAAACTAAAAAAAAGAAAGTTTAAAATAGTTGGATTAGAAGAAAATTGACAACAGGCAACAATTCAGATAAATTTTCAACTGAGGTTTCTGTGAAAATATTTTTTTTTGGTGAAAGTTACTGGACTTGGGAGTTGAGCCTATGGAAAATTTGTAAAATTTGTAAAATTATTTGAAACATAAATCGAACAAAAAGATAAGTTTACTAGACTTGACAGTCCTGGACCTTTTCATTAATATGTTGAAAAAGTTGAAAACATGGAATTTGGAATTACAATAATAGATATTAAATTTGTGTTTTGAGTTTTGTGAACTCAATTACAAATAGCATTATATGTGGTACTTGAAACAAATAATAATTATTTTGAAAAGAGAAATATGATGATATATGGAAGTTAAAGTGTATCAACTAGCCTTGGGGTTCCAAGCCTTCACAAATGTAGGGACATTTAAATATAAATGGAAGAGATAAAACTTGAATAATAACTTAAATGAGAATTGAATGGAACAATAAAACTTGAATAATAATTTAAATGAGAATTGAATGGAACAATAAAACTTGAATAATAACTTAAATGAGAATTGAATGGAACAATAAAACTTGAATAATAATTTAAATGAGAATTGAATGGAACAATAAAACTTGAATAATAATTTAAATGAGAATTGAATGGAACAATAAAACTTGAATAATAATTTAAATGAGAATTAAATGGAACAATAAAACTTGAATAATAACTTAAATGAGAATTGAATGGAACAATAAAACTTGAATAATAATTTAAATGAGAATTGAATGGAACAATAAAACTTGAATAATAACTTTAATGAGAATTGAATGGAACAATAAAACTTGAATAATAATTTAAATGAGAATTGAATGGAACAATAAAACTTGAATAATAATTGAATGGAACAATAAAAATTGTCGTTCTTAATATTTTTATACAAATGTTGATAAATATGATGAATTTTAATATATATGAAAAATTACTGAAGGTAAAAAACTAAAATAGCTGTTTTATAAAGAACATTCAAAGGCTTATTACAACCTTTATCCAGCTATTAATTACAAGTTGGCTGGAGGTCTATAGAATTGTGTTGTCAACCCTTTTTACTGGAAATAAACCTATAGTTCTACTTGAAGAAAGTTATCTGTCAGAACTAAGAGGAAAGAGTTTAATGCAATAATTGCATGCTGTAAATTGGAAAAATGTCATTAGGGGAATGGTGCAAATCTTTGAATGATGTAACTTCAAACAAATTTTATGAGAGAGATAGAACATGCTGTTGTCTAGAGAAATGTGATAATATTTCAAATAATTAACAAATTAATAATTAAAATTGTATTTTGATTCTTATAATTTTGTTATGAAGTATTCATGCTTTTTCTAATCATGACTTATCAAAGAAATGGATTAATTGAAGTGGGAAAATAGATGATACTTTAAAATTCTTGTTCAATGAGAATTGAAAGAGACCCGAAATTAGTAGCGCAGTACTAACACTTGTAGTAGGTTAATGTGCACATCTACATCTTCCTAAGTTAGCACCTTTTTCTCTATTACCTTGTTAGCCACAGTTAACATAAATATTTGATGTATGTTAAATTGCATGACAAACCATCTTCTAAAGAGACTCAAAATGAATGGTTTAGTATTAACAGCTGTAGTGAAGTTCTAAATCTTCCTAAGTTGACACACTTTTCCTTCATTACCTTGTTTGCCACAGTTAATATCAATAGTTAATATTTGATGTATGTTAAATTGCATGACAAACCATCTTCTATGAAAATTAAAAGAGACTCAAAATGAATGGTTTAGTATTAACAGCTGTAGTGGGTTCTAAATCTTCCTAAGTTGACACACTTTTCCTCCATTACCTTGTTAATATCAATAGTTAATGTATGTCACCCTTCCGGCAGTCGCGCTGTTGTCAAAAGTACAACAGTGTCAGTTTTTTTACCGCACAAAACTATTGGATAGGGTGGTGTCAGTGAATGAGTCACCTATGCATTCCAAATCTGTCTCCCCATCACTCCACTGAGTTGCAGTATCAACCAAGCAATGGTTCAGTCTTTAGGTGCCATTTAGTCGCGACAGTGCATAAGATAGGGAAAGACTGTGTACGGGGACTGTAAACAAACCAATAACACAGATTGAATGAAAAAGAATAAGAAATTGTCAAAAACCGCAGATTTATTGATACTTAGAAAGACCGGTTCCGGTTATTAAACCATTGTCAATCTCTGATAAACCGTGTTTATCTGAGTTTATCAGAGATTGACAATGGTGTAATAACCGAAACCGGTCTTTCTAAGTATCAATAAATCTGTGGTTTTTGACAATTTCTTAGTCTTTTTCATTCAATATGAATAATAACCACAATATCAACTTCTCAACTACACAAAAAGTGATAATAACACAGAATTGATGAGTTTGCTTGATGTACCTATGAAATGGTAGGCTAATCATCCAAATTTTTATAGGCGTAAAATAATCCAAGAAGATGGAATAAGTAATTATACAATTAATATGTTTTGACAGTAAACAGAGTACAAAACACTTGGAAAATTGGATGTTGTACAAAATACAACACTCGACTGCTCGTGTGATTGAGTAGGGCGCGACTACCGGGAGGTTAAATTGTAAGATAGACCCTCCTATGAAAATTAGAACATACTCAAAATTAGTAGTTTATTAGGTCTACTAACAAATGTAGTGGGTTAATGTGAACATCTACATCTTCCTAAGTTAGCATCATTTTTCTCTTCATTATCTTGTGAGCACACAGTTAATATCTATAGTTTATGTATGTTAAATTGTATTATAAACCCTCACTATCCCACTTATTATTATTATTATTATTATTACTAGTAGTTCTGTGAACACTAGACCTCACGCACTATTCTTATCCACAAGTACCTGATTGAAACTGTAGACCTTATGGGAATATGGCAATGTTCCAGGTGCTCTTCAATTTAATGTGATTTTATTGTGGATCCAAATTATTCATGTTTATTCATTTTTCAAGTTTTAGAATGATTATTTTAATGGATTTTCTGTATTTATTTCTTCTGTAAAACTTCTAAATTCAAAATTCTCTATTATGCTGTTTCTGAGTGAAAATCGTATTAAGTGAAAAGTGCGTGAAAAGAAACCTAACCTGAATTTGGACATTTTAATCAAAATTGGAGTAGAAGAAGTTTTGGACCAACGTCTGTTTTTTCTCTCCTTTCCAATGTATTATTTTAATGAAATAAATAAATAAATATAGCAATAGACTAGCTTCTCCACACATCTGTGTAATCACTTGTCAGCTGATTTATGATGAATAATTCTATAGTCTGATTTTTACTCTAATATTGGCGTATGAAGGCTGCTCCTTTTTCCTTTTAAATCATCCTTTAAGTGCAAAATTTCCAAAAACCTTGTATAATATACGTATATTATACGTCGACGGGCAATTAAAAAAGGAACATACCTGTCAAATTTCATGAAAATCTATTACCGCGTTTCGCCGTAAATGCGCAACATATAAACATTAAGAGAAATGCCAAACCGTCGACTTGAATCTTAGACCTCACTTCGCTCGGTCAATTATTATTATTATTATTATCATTATTATTGTGACATCTCCCCAATCCCCGCCACTAACATTAAATCACTATTCACAAACTGGGATTCTAATTCAAAAAATTCTATTGTTCCACGCTTTTGAATCCAAAATAAGTCTGGCAACACTTGAATAATTGGAAGCTATAACTTCACTCTATAAGCTACAAGATTCACTCACGAATCTGAGAGGAAACACTTTAAAGCTGCGTTTACACCGGAGTTAATAACACAAGTTTTTAACATGTTTGTTATCAACTGATGTTATTTACAATGCAAATGACACTAATGTAATAACATTGGCAGATAAAATAATAAGGTAGTCCTTGTGCTATTTTTCTTCCAAATTTATTTGTGACAAAGTCCGAAATAAGGTTAGAATTTCACGTGTACAATTTCGATAAAATTTCAGTCCAAAACAAAACCTATATTTTTTGAATTTAGATGGCTTGAATTATTAAATTAATTAGAAATATTACACTCAATTACCACTTGTAACGAATAATATTGAGTTATTAAGAAAATTTGGAACTATTCAAGCAATGAAATGGTAGTCATCCAAATGTTATAGGCGTAAAATAATCCAAGAAGATGGAATAAGTAATTATACAATTAATATGTTTTGACAGTAAACAGAGTGCATAACACTTGGAAAATTGGATGTTGTACAAAATACAACACGCGACTGCTCGTGTGATTGAGTAGGGCGCGACTACGGGAGGTTAAATTGTATGATAGACCCTCCTATGAAAATTAGAACATACTCAAAATTAGTAGTTTTAGGTCTACTAACAAATGTAGTGGGTAAATGTGAACATCTACATCTTCCTAAGTTAGCATCATTTTTCTCTTCATTATCTTGTGAGCACACAGTTAATATCTATAGTTGATGTATGTTAAATTGTATTATAAACCCTCACTATCCCACTTATTATTATTATTACTAGTAGTTCTGTGAACACAAGACCTCACGCCCTATTCTTATCCACAAGTACCTGATTGAAACTGTAGACCTTATGGGAATACAGCAATAGACTAGCTTCTCCACACATCTGTGTAATCACTTGTCAGCTGATTTATGATGAATAATTCTATAGTCTGATTTTTACTCTAATATTGGCGTATGAAGGCTGCTCCTTTTTCCTTTTAAATCATCCTTTAAGTGCAAAATTTCCAAAAACCTTGTATAATATACGTATATTATACGTCGACGGGCAATTAAAAAAGGAACATACCTGTCAAATTTCATGAAAATCTATTACCGCGTTTCGCCGTAAATGCGCAACATATAAACATTAAGAGAAATGCCAAACCGTCGACTTGAATCTTAGACCTCACTTCGCTCGGTCAATTATTATTATTATTATTATCATTATTATTGTGACATCTCCCCAATCCCCGCCACTAACATTAAATCACTATTCACAAACTGGGATTCTAATTCAAAAAATTCTATTGTTCCACGCTTTTGAATCCAAAATAAGTCTGGCAACACTTGAATAATTGGAAGCTATAACTTCACTCTATAAGCTACAAGATTCACTCACGAATCTGAGAGGAAACACTTTAAAGCTGCGTTTACACCGGAGTTAATAACACAAGTTTTTAACATGTTTGTTATCAACTGATGTTAATTACAAAAGTTTATAACATCATGTTGAATTGCGTTCACACCGGAGTTGATAACATGAATTATTGATAAAAAGTTGTCAACTTGACTGAATCGACAAAAAATTCTCTTGAAAAAAGTTGATAACTCGTGTTTTCAACAGAAAATTCCTTGTTATTAACAAAATTTATGTTATCCATCGAGAGTCGGTAACTTTTGTTAATAACAGGTTACTATCTTCCCCCGCAACCCCCTCGCCCAGCATCCCTACCCTACAACTACAGCTGTTCCCTAATAACTACAGCTGCAGACAAAACACGTGACAAAGTTATTAACTTTTGTTGATAAAACTAGCAGCCAAAAGAAAATGTTATTAACTTATGTTGAAAACTTTTGTTTTGAACTCTGGTGTAAATGCATTATAATTTATTTACATTAGATCAGATGAAGATTATTATTTTAATGATCACACAGATGTTTCAATTAAAATTTGAAGACAATTTTTTGCTTTTTATTCTGGCTGTTATATCATATAAATAGTCTCGTTAAATGAAATCATATGGAAGTCAATTATATTGATAACAAGATCTTGTTAATAACAAGGAATTTTCTGTTAGAAACATAAGTTATCAACTTTTGTCAAGAGAAATTTTTGACGATTCAGTCAAGTTAATAACTTTTTGTTAATAACTCGTGTTATTAACTCCGGTGTAAACGAAGCTTAAGCACTCAATTTGAGGATGAAGACTAATCAATTATAGTACAGGACAGATTGAAAGCGCACACTTCACTAATATGTCACTACTTGAAAATCAAATTTGAATGGATTTGGGTGCTGGGGAGCTTTTTACAGGAAGGTCCCACTTAGCCTGAATATATGCAGTGATATTTGAGCAGACGATGGACGATAGAGCTGTTTTACTTCAGCCGGGACCGACGGTCCCGCGTGCACATCCTCTAACACGTCTATTCAGTTGAAACCGTCAATATGTCAACCCAAAAACACTGAATAACCCAGTTCATTTAAACACTAATAACACTAAAAATATGTACTGTCATTCTTAGAATACTGTCACCTAAGTTGTTTGATAGAGCTGTTTTACTTCAGCCGGGACCGACGGTCGCGCGTGCACATCCTCTAACACGTTGAAACCGTCAATATGTCAACCCAAAAACACTGAATAACCCAGTTCATTTAAACACTAATAACACTGAAAATATGTACTGTCATTCTTAGAATATTGTCACCTAAGTTGTTTAATAAACTGTTCAAAACAACAATATAGCACACTTTAACTCATTTGGCGGCAGCTTTTCATGGAGTGGGGTTTTGGTAGGCTGGTCCACTGACAAAAACCTCAAACTTCAAAGTAATTATGTTGGTCTAATGTCTGATATACAATCACAGATACAAATTTCCATCATCATTGAGGAACAATAGATATTTGAAGATGTACAGATGGGGTTTGTCAACGTAACTGCATTTACAGTTGAGACTCGATTCATTCCGATGACGATATCACTGATCTAGTTGGTCTAGTGGTATGGGACGTTATAACCTTCAGTCTGCTAGCGCTGTTTGGTCGTGGTTCGGATCCCACCGGTGGGCATGGACGTTTGATCATCTCATAAATCAGCCATGCACAAGCAAAACGATCATGTGGGCATCAACCGCAATATTATATTTTGTGGAACAACGAGACCTATGAAAAAAAACTCCCTCCAACCAAAACTTCTGTGTTCAAGACTGGAAATATCGAACTATTACAAAAACCAATATTAAATCAGAATACTAAGAAATTGACAAAAACCACAGATTTATTGATACTTTCAGAAAACCCGGTTTCGGTTGTTACGCTGGTGATAGAGACGAATGGAGAGGCTTTCTGAAGGAGGTCAAGGCTCTGAATGAGCTGTAGTGCCAAGGAGTAAGTAAGTATATTTGTTTTGACTTTTTGTGTAGTTGAGAAGTTGATATTGTGATAATTATCAATATTAAATAAGAAGACTAAGAAATTGTCAAAAAACCACAGATTTATTGATACTTTCAGAAAGACCGGTTTCGGTTGTTACACCATTGTCAATCTCTAAAAAACTGAAACTGAGTGGCTTAAGCAACAGACTCGCCATGATAACAAAATTTACTTTCAGTACAGGATAAGAATCAAGAAAACAAGTGAAAGATAATAAAACAAATATGTAAATAGAAAAACTATTGACTAATGTATGCTTTGAGGGTTATGATAAAACTAAATTTGTAGTGTTGTATTGGTTGAAATGAATCTGGTCATTTAAACTATATTGGGAATTGTCATGGCAAGTCTATTGCTTAAGACGCCATTTTGTGACACCATCAAGTGGGAGGAGACTGTCTAGCTGGGCCAATGGCAGGCGTTCATGCCCTTGACCAATAGCAGTACTCGCCTACTAGTATAAATTCTGCTGCTCTTGTATTTAGTTTCAGTTTATCAGAGATTGACAATGGTGTAACAACCGATACCGGTCTTTCTAAGTATCAATAAATCTGTGTTAATTTTTGACAATTTGTTAGTCTTCTTATTTAATATGAATAATTAACATAATATATTTAGTGTTATTTCCGGCTCTTATCAACCCTTCGAAATTCAAAATTCATCAGTCATATCTCGAATACGTATTCTCTGAGTGTTAATCTTTGGTGAAAACAGAAATTTTAAACTTAACCTCACTTTGGACTATTTATGTGCCAAAATCAAGGAATTGAAGAAATTTTGGGCAATTGCCTGTTTCTCTTTCCAAATATCGTGTTTGTGACTGTTCTAATGAATAAATAAATATCAACTTCTCAACTACACAAAAAGTGAAAACAAATATACTTACTTACTCCTTGGCACTACAGCTAATTCAGAGCCTTGACCTCCTTCAGAAAGCCTCTCCATTCGTCTCTATCAGCAGCCTTACGTCTCCATCCCCTGTCACCCAGCTTCCTAATATCGTCCTCCAAATCCTCCAGCCAACGCTTTCGCGGACGTCTTCTCAGCCTTCTTCCTCCTGGGTTGTTTCTGAGGACCTGTTTTACAATCTTGAGACACTCATCCTCTCAACGAGTCTCAGCCACCTCAATCACCTCACTTTCAATTTGACATTTCTGGAAAAGATAACAGAAAACAAATATCCTCAGTCAAAAAACACCCTCCAACCAAAACTGAGATTAAGTCTCTGTTGCAGAAAAGCCTGTTAAATTTAAACCGTTATTAAATACCCAGAGAACCAATCAGAGGAGCCTTCTCTGGGTGTTCTCTGATTGGTTTTCGTGGAATTCAATCATGATTTAAATTTAACAAGAATTTGTGCAACCAGGCCTGAGACTGGAAACCACTATTGACACAATAACGCCATCTTCACGACAACGACGAAAAAATCAACAACAGTGAGTAACTCTATCAACTGCAACAACCAAAAGAAAATATCAAGAGTGAGAAAATAGTAATAAAGACGAGGAAAGATGAACATCGTTGACAGAAGATTTGATCAGAACTTCCGCCAGTGAAAAATATTGACAAATTAGGAAACGAAAGCAGTTGGTAGAACCAATCCTACTACAGCGACCATAAGATGAATGCATATTTGGGATAACACCTTGTAACAGAATATGCCGTTCAAGGTAGTGAGCTCTGAAGCAGTCATATGAGCTGGAATTGCTACCTCAAAAATATGATTGATTGATACTTTTGAAACCTCCTCTGTGAAAAGAGATCTGTAACTTAAAAATCTGAAAATAACAGTTCACCTTTGAAAACAGAATACTAAAAGCGTGAACAAATAGAAGAATATACTATGGATGAGGACATTAATGATAATAATAACGTTGTCCATGTTCATTTAATTCAAAGGCAATACAATTTTTCTTATTTATTCGATACTAGCCGTCAGGCTCGCTTCGCTCGCCATGTCCGTCTAGCCAGGGGGCTCCACCCCCTGGACCCCCCACTGGATAGTCCAAAAATGGAATCATCGGGCTCGCTTCGCTTGCCTTCTTTTATCATTCGAGCATGCTTGATTCCATCAGAAAGTCAAAGTACTGAGAAAACGCAGAAAAACTGAGAAAACCACTGATTTTGGGCGTATCTTTGATGAAATATTAAAGTCACTTCATCATAAAATTTTTAGAGCCTAGCTAAACTTCTGTACCAAATTTGCAAATTTTCTGTCTATTACTTGATGAAAGAACTGAGAAAACGCAAAAAGCCGCTAATTTTGGGCGTATCTTTGGCGTTATTTCAAATTCCTTCGAACACAACATTATTACACCCCAGCTGAGCTTTTGTAGTAAATTTGAACATTTTCTGTTCATTTGTTCTCGATAAAGCTGAGAAAGCCCAACAAAACGCTGGAAAACGCAGATTTTGGGCGTATCTTTGGCGTTATTTCAAATTCCTTCTAACACAATATTATTACACCCTAGCTGAGCTTCTGTACTAAATTCGAACAATTTCTGTTCATTTGTTCTCGATAAATCTGAGTAGAAGCAAAAAAAAAACCCTGGAAAAACGCTAATTGTGAGCGTATCTTTGACGATATTGCAAATTCCTTCTAACACAACATTATTACACCCTAGCTGAGCTTCTGTACTGAATTTGAGAAATTTCTGCTCATTTGTTATCGATAAAGCTGAGAAAACGCTAAAAAACGCTGAAAAAACGCAGATTTTGGGCGTATCTTTAGACATATTTCCAAATCCGTTCTTAGTGCGCCTCTAAAGGGCCAACTGAACATACCTACCAAATTTGAACTTTTTTGGTCCGGTAGATTTTTAGTTCTGAGAGTGAGTGAGTTAGTGAGTCAGTCAGTCAGTGAGTGAATGCTATATATATATATATATATATATATATATATCTATATATATAAAAGCGAAATGGCACTCACTCACTGACTGAGTGAGTCAGTCAGTCAGTCAGTGAGTGAGTGCCATTTCGCTTTTATATATATAGCATTCACTCACTGACTGACTGACTGACTGTCACTCACTCACTCACTCACTCACTCACTCGCATAACTAAAAATCTACCGGACCAAAAACGTTCAAATTTGGTAGGTATGTTCAGTTGGCCCTTTAGAGGCGCACTAAGAAATCTTTTGGCAATATTTTAACTCTAAGGGTTGTTTTTAAGGGTTTAAAGTTCGTCTTTTAGCATGTATATTCTTCTTCTCCCAATCTCTTAATTATAATTGAAATTTCCATATCATATGTTACTATAGAACTATAATCAAGATAGAGTAGCTCTTCGAAACAGTTGTTAACTGGCAACTAAATTAGTAATTTCGTCAGGTTGGCACTAAGTTGAGTTGACTTTGTTAGGTTGGCACCAAGTTGAAGATTTAAATGCATTCATCGCGGAAAAATTGATTTTCGATGTTTTTCAATGTTTTTCAATGTAAAAACAATGGAAAAACAATGAAAAACACTGAAAAAACATCGAAAAACATCGAAAAAACATTGAAAAACATTGAAAAACATTGAAAAACAATGAAAAACAATGGAAAAACATTGAAAAACAATGAAAAAAAAAACATTGAAAAACATTGAAAAACATGAAAAAACATGAAAAACAATGAAAAACATCGAAAAACATTGAAAAACATGAAAAACATTGAAAAAAAAAAAAAACAATGAAAAACATCGAAAAACATTGAAAAACAATGAAAATCAATGAAAAACAATGAAAATCAATGAAAAACACTGAAAAAACATCGAAAAACATTGAAAAACATTGAAAAACATCGAAAAACATTGAAAAACAATGAAAAACATTGAAAAACATTGAAAATCAATGAAAAACAATGAAAAACAATGAAAAACACTGAAAAAACATCGAAAAAACATTGAAAAACAATGAAAAAAAAACATTGAAAAACAATGAAAAACAATGAAAAACATTGAAAAACATTGGAAAACATTGAAAAACATTGAAAAAAACATTGAAAAACAATGAAAAAAAAAACATTGAAAAAAACATTGAAAAAAATGAAAAAACAATGAAAAACACTGAAAAAACATCGAAAAACATTGAAAAACATTGAAAAACAATGAAAAACAATGAAAAAAATGAAAAAACAATGAAAAACAATGAAAAAAACATTGAAAAACAATGAAAAACAATTGAAAAAACAATGAAAAAAACATTGAAAAACAATGAAAAACACTGAAAAAACATCGAAAAACATTGAAAAACATGAAAAACAATGAAAAACAATGAAAAACAATGAAAAACAATGAAAAACACTGAAAAAAAAAACATTGAAAAACATGAAAAACATCGAAAAAACATTGAAAAACAATGAAAAAAACATTGAAAAACAATGAAAAACACTGAAAAAACATCGAAAAACATTGAAAAACATTGAAAAAACATGAAAAAAACATGAAAAACATTGAAAAACATTGGAAAACATTGAAAAACATTGAAAAACATCGAAAAACATTGAAAAACATGAAAAACAATGAAAAACAATGAAAAACACTGAAAAAACATTGAAAAACAATGAAAAAAAAAAACATTGAAAAACAATGAAAAACATGAAAAACAATGAAAAACATTGAAAAACATGAAAAAAAAAAAAACAATGAAAAACAATGAAAAAACATTGAAAAACATGAAAAAAAAAAAAACATTGAAAAACACTGAAAAAAACATCGAAAAACATTGAAAAACATTGAAAAACAATGAAAAACATGAAAAACAATGAAAAAAACATGAAAAACATTGAAAAACAATGAAAAACAATGAAAAAACATGAAAAACAATGAAAAACACTGAAAAAACATCGAAAAACATTGAAAAACATTGAAAAACATCGAAAAACATTGAAAAACAATGAAAAACAATGAAAAAACAATGAAAAACAATGAAAAAAAAAAAAAAAACATTGAAAAACATTGAAAAACATTGAAAAACAATGAAAAACATGAAAAACATTGAAAAACAATGAAAAAAAACATTGAAAAACATTGGAAAACATTGAAAAACATGAAAAACATTGAAAAACAATGAAAAAACATTGAAAAACAATGAAAAAACATTGAAAAACAATGAAAAAACATTGAAAAACATCGAAAAACATTGAAAAACAATGAAAAACAATGAAAAAAAAAAAAAACATGAAAAACATCGAAAAACATGAAAAACAATGAAAAAAAAACATTGAAAAACATTGAAAAACAATGAAAATCAATGAAAAACAATGAAAAACATCGAAAAACATTGAAAAACATTTTTCTATGTTTTCCAATGTTTTTCTTTATGTTTTCCTATGTTTTTCTATGTTTTTTCAGGTTCTTTCTATGTTTTTCTATGCTTCCCTATGTTTTTCCCATGTTTTTCTATGGTTTTCATGTTTTTCCATGTTTTTCCATGTTTTTCTATGTTTCCTCATGTTTTTCCATGTTTTTTACATGTTTTCCTTCGTTTTTCCCATGTTTTTCTATGTTCTTCTCATGTTTTTCCATGTTTTTCCTATGTTTCTCCTTGTATTCTATGTTTCCCATGTTTTTCTATTTTTTCCTATGTTTTTCTATGGTTTTCATGTTTTTCCATGTTTTTCCATGTTTTTCTATGTTTCCTCATGTTTTCTCTATGTTTTCTATGTTTTTCTATGTTTTCTCTTTGTTTTTCCATGTTTTTCCATGTTTTTTCTATGTTTTACTATGTTTTTTCTATGTTTTCTATAATTTTCTTCGTTTTTCCATGTTTTTCTATGTTCTTCCATGTTTTTCTATGTTTTCCTATGTTGTTCCTATATTTCTCTATGTTTTTCTATGTTTCCCTATGTTTTTCCCATGTTTTTCTATGTTTTTCAATGTTTTTCTATGTTTTTTTTTTTTTTTTTTTTTTTTTTTCTATGTTTTTTCAGGTTCTTTCTATGTTTTTCTATGCTTCCCTATGTTTTTCCCATGTTTTTCTATGGTTTTCATGTTTTTCCATGTTTTTCTATGTTTTCCAATGTTTTTCTTCATGTTTTCCTATGTTTTTTCATGTTTTTCCATGTTTTTCTATGTTTTCTATAATTTTCTTCGTTTTTCCCATGTTTTTCTATGTTTTCCAATGTTTTTCTTCATGTTTTCCTATGTTTTTTCATGTTTTCTCAATATTTTTCTATGTTTTACAATTTTTTTTCTGTTTTTCTATGTTTTGTTTTATGTTTTTCCATGTTTCCCTATGTTTTTCCCATGTTTTTCTATGCTTTTCTATGTTTTCAATGTTTTTCTATGTTTTTTCATGTTTTTCAAGTAAACTTGAGCTGAATGTTTGACCCTGCTGATGGCGTAATTGTTGAGCCCAAAATTTTTAAGTGATAGCTGAAGAATTCTTCAATCGAATTCTATCAAATTTTTTTGAAATACACTCTCACTGGGGACGGCAAGGGACCTGGTTACTCATAACCCTTCCCCCCGCTGAAGGCGTAATTGTTGAGCCGAAAATTTGAAAGTGGTATCACATGATAGCTGAAAAATTGTTCAATCGATTTCCATCACATTCTCCTGGAATACTCCGTCCCTGGGGGACAAGGGACCTGGTTTAATACAATCCTCCCCCCGCCCCCGGCCTATTACGTTTTTTCACAGTGTAATTATTGAGCCCAAAATTTGAAAATGGTATAGAATGATAGCCCAAAATTCGCTCTATCGAATGACACATCCATCTTCAAGATCGGTGATGGTCACGGGCTACCGTGAAGCTGGCAAGTTCAAATTGTTATTTTCAATGATTTAGAGAGGAGTTAGAGCACTTAGAAAGAAACGCATTGATTTTGTGATGGCGCTACTGATCACAAAATAATCATTATTACTTATCACAAGGGTACTATAACAGTGAGAATTGGTGAAACCAATGTTAATGTTCTTTTGCTTCTCCTCCTCCTTCTTCTCCTCCTCCTCCTCCAGTATTCTTCTTCTTCTTCTTCTTCTTCTTCTTTTTCTTCTTCCTCCTCCTCCTCCTTCTCTTCACTGATGATTATAATTATCATGATCGTAATGTAATAATTGTGATTATCATTCTTCGATAGAAGGAGGATAGAAACTGTGCATTCTTGTTAAAAATAATCAATTATATTTCATCCGTCAAGGAAATATATTTTTCAATGAATAGATATTGAGTTCCCATCATTGAGATCAAATTAATATTTTGTCAATTGAATTATATACTTATATTAATATTGTTAAAAAACAATCTGGCAACGTTAATTGTGGAGGTAGGAAAGGATAGCGCTATCTGCTTTGTTGAATGATAGACAAGGATAGCAAAACCATATTAATCGAATACAGCCATTATAGTGTTGGCCTCACTATACAAGCAACTTTCCGCGAATTGTGTAATACATAATTACCAAGAACTCTTGACAACAGAAAATAATTATTTATCGATCATATTATTGTTTGCAGACGACTCACTCTCAATGAGTTCTGAATATTTGGAGCTCGGAAACATCTTTCTAATTAATTATTTAACGAGGATTCAATTCAAAATTCTATTTGTTCCAGTATAATGCAAAATCAAATTCAAAGCCATCCTTCATTCTAAACTGTTCAATTTTCCGCGAACCATTTAGATTTTTGGCATATATGATTTCTGGTTATCTGTCACAAACATTGATATCATTTTGATATCATCATGAGTATTATGCTCGTTTCAGCATAATTTTATGGCAAATACAATGCTGTAGAGGGATTAACATTTGACAGTTTTTAGCCAACGGTTACAAAAAATATTCTACACTTCACATCAAAGGTTAGAAGATAGAACAGTTCAAATAAAAGGTTTACAGGTTTGAAAATTCAAAATTCTATAGCTTTCATTTTTCTCTACTGGAAGAGATTTTTGTGTAGATATATATTTTATCATCTATAATATCATAAGGGAAAGAGCTGGCTAATACACGTACGGGATAGGAAATTCACGAATGACGCATCATCACGTCTGAACTACTCAACTGAATTACTTGAAATTTTGCATATACGTATATTCTTAATTTATTAGCCCAGTCAACGAAATATTATAGAGGAGAAAGTTTGGAACACAATTTTCAACTCCACAGCTCTTTTAAGGATAGTAAGAGGATTAACGTATCAAGAGCCCCTGTGCTTCATGGGTGGGGGTGGTTAGAAAGTACAATTATTTCATTGTCTGCATATATGTCGGAAACGATGCATCTTATGAACATTTGTATTCTGAGCAAAATTGAAGCTTACAAAATTACACACAAGTGTTGTCCTTCACATTTTTCCCATATCTCTCATAGTTTCTGAGATATCCGCTCTAGAAGGTTATAATTTTTTGAAAAAACACTTCTTCCTCCAGTTTTTTTATCTTTTCGGCCTTATAATTTTTGAAAGATTGATGAAAAAAATCTGTGCTGATTATGAGCTGATAGAGCATCAACTTATCTTAAATTTGATGTATTTTTTCACTATTTTACGCAAAAAATTCTAACCTTCTAGAGCAGATATCCCAGAAACTATGAGATATATGGAAAAAATGTAGAAGACGAAACGTTTTGGTAATTTTGTAAGCTTCAAATTTGCACAGAATACAAATGTTTATAAGATGCATCGATTCCGAGATATATGCAAAAAATGAAATAATGGTACTTTCTAACCACCCCCACACCTCAAGCACAGGTGGTAGGGGTGAGGACTTTTGATATATTAATCCTCTAACTATCCTTGAAAGAGCTGTGGAGTT
>NW_024091034.1:0-23190 GCF_014356525.2 Nilaparvata lugens | reverse complement strand
GGTTATCAATTCTAAGCAACGACTGATAGTGTATCAAAACGATAAACGTCAACTTGTGTGAAAGATATAAATTGAAATTGAAAAAAAAAATCTGGCTTCGCTAGAGCTTCACAACAGGTGAATCATTATCCAACGACTGTGGCCACTCCAAAAATAATAATTAAATAAATTGAAATTGAAAGCATTGAAAAAAACTTGCTTCGCTAGAGTTTCACAACAGGTGAATCATTATCCAACGTTTGTGACCACTTCAAAAATAATAATTATTGTTGAGTGCAATGCTCACTACTACAATGACAACAACTGCGACGCCCGCCAGCGAATGCGCCGCGGATTTTCCCGCAGGAGGGGTGGTAGAGGGGGGACGCCGAAGGTCAACCTTCTACGTTCCACTGGCTGATTCCTCTTCAGCCTCAGTTGACGACAGGCTGTCGTGCGAAGCGGACGTGGAGCAGGGGGACGCTGACGCAGTTTCTTGCACGACTTCCACCTCGTCGAGAACCTCGTCCAGTACTCCGCGGCGTCGCGACGTCGTCGTCATGGAGAGGACAAGCGCTAGGAGACCGACGTTGACTAGAGCGTCACCGCATAAAAGTTCTGGGGGGGCTACGACACCGAAAGCTCTGGTGACAGTTACTAAGACTATAGACGGTCCCAAGGTGCCGTATCTGATGACTGTGAAATCGTCCCCCAACAGCTCCCCAAGTCACACCCCCAGGGTACGGTCCCCTCTGTTGAAAGTCTCCACCAAAATTTTATCCTCCTCAGCACAAGCTTTAGAATCTTTAAATCGCAACTCGTCCTCCCAATTTCACACCCCTGAATCCTCCCCTCAACGTCATAAATCTTCCCCCCACCACCAACCCTTAAGCACATCGAGATCCGTATCCGTTACGCCGACCCACGAGTCCAAACGCTCCACGCCGCAGAAAAAGTTATCGCGTAGTTCGTCGACGATTTTGACCAGAAGTCGATTGACGCGAAATGGTGACAAGTCGCCGGTGAGTGTGAGTGCGTCGGTGCCTGTGATTGTGGTCGAGCAGGCGAGTGAGAGGAGGATACTCAGCTCGTTTGGTGCCAGAGTGAGAGAGGAGAGGAGTGCAGAGGAGGAGGAGGATGAGGAGGAGAATCAGGTGCATTCTGGTGAGTGGATTTTGTTTGATATAATTGTGTTGGATATTGTAAAAAGGTTTTTTGAGTAATGTAGTTTGAAAGTAATGTAGGGTGATAGTAAATTCATGAATCTCATAAACATGAAATTCATAGTGTTGATCTTGAAAGACTTCATGAAGTAGACCCTGGGAGGCTTCAAAAACATGAATGAATGATTTGGCACAGCCAGCAAAGTTAAACTTGTGCGCTAGCTGTGAGTTCATAAAGCAAACAGTACGAAGTAGCCTATAGCAATACTGAAAAATGGAAAAAAATATATACCTATGTAATAAATATTATAGTAATGCTTCTTATAAATAATACAATGATAAGAATTGAATAATTTCGTGTTAAAACCAATTATACAGGTGATAACCAAAAACAAGTCATACAGCCTACATTTAAATCTTCTAAAAATAGCTTAGTTCTTTGTCTAAAGTGGATATTAGTTTCTAAAGGTGCGTACAGATTTACGCGCCGCGAACATGAGCAATTCATTTTTAATCAGCTGATGCCAAACTTTTTATATCTGTATCTTACCGTCTCTGTAAAAATACAGATATAGTCAGCTGATCAAAAGTGAATTGCTCATGTTCGCGGCGCGTAAATCTGTACGCACCTTGAGTTTCTACGTGTTCCATACTCTGAAGGTGATTCTGAGGCCTTTGAAATGATAGTTTGGAGGTTTATTTTCATTTATTCTGAGTCACAAAAGTTCTGTTTTATACTATATAGAAAATATAGCATTTTGCTTTCTTTTCTCTATGAGTAGCATATACTAAAAGGTTGATAACGTGAAAGGCTAATATTAAAATTGATGGAAAGTATCCAATAATTCAATGCAAAATAAGAGTGTATGTTTTCATAGTGTACTGTAGGCTATAGCATCCAATTTTTTCATACAGTGTTCCAGAATTACTATCAATTGCTCTATTAAGAGAATCAACACATGATATTTACCTCATAACAGATTCATAACATATTTATTTATAATATTATAAATACTACAATTATTTTATAATACTACAATCTTTTGACCAATTTCATCATGACGTATCGTAGGGAACACAATAATAATTCTTGGTAAGTTAAATATTTCACCTTTTGAAATATGTTGAATTGATGAATCTTTTCTACATATTCTTTCTTCTGTATTTAATGAAAAAGACTAAGAAATTGTCAAAAAACCACAGATTCATTGATACTTAGAAATACTGGTTTCGGTTATTACACCATTGTCAATCTCTGATAAACTCTGTATTATCTATCATAATGGTTGTTTAGAAATTGTCAAAAAACCACAGATTTATTGATACTTAGAAAGACCGGTTTCGGTTATTACACCATTGTCAATCTCTGATAAACTCCTTGCTGCAAAGGGGTTCATACAGGCATGAAATGTTATTCACAGACGTGAATCTTATAATATATTCATATATTTTGAAATTCATACTTACATTGGAAAATGTGTTGTATCATCGTTATTCCTGGTATAAAGTTTGACTAATAAGGAAAACATTGAAAACTAAATTGGACGAGACAAACTGACATGAAGTTTTACTCGTGCAATTTATTGATAGGCTTCAAGGTCTCTGTTTCGCTGTTAATAAATCTTTAGTATGAGTGAGCTTATCTTGAAACTGCCAGAATTTCATATACCAGAGACTCCTATTCAATCAATGCTCATAATTAAAAGTGAATTTTTACTAGATTTATACCTACAATATTACATTTATTTACAATGGTAAATTGTAAAGGTGCGTACAGACTTATGCGCCACGAACATGCGAATTTCTCTTCTCATCAGCTCATTCTATACTCATTATATCTGTATATTATTGTGTCTGTACAGATACAGATCTAACTACTGACCCCTTGGGTTGAAGAACTCGCTCACGAACTGTTGTATTGTAATCTTTGAGACCTGCAACTTTAAATTTTACAGATTTGATGAAAATTATGAAAACAGCTAAATATTTCTCTTACAATGATCATTCGACAGTAGGTTTAATTGGGGATCCTATTTGAATTGAAATATTACTCTGTCGCTTCAAAATCTAAAGGTGCGTACAGATATACGCGCCGCGAACATGAGCAATTCACTTTCAATAAGCTGATGCCAAGCTTTTTATATCTCTATCTTACCGTTTCTGTAGAAATACAGATATAATCAGCTGATTAAAAGTGAATTGCTCATGTTCGCGGCGCGTATATCTGTAGGCACCTTAATATTAATAATAATAATAATAATAATAATTTTATTCATGGAGGCAACAGGTAAAAACCCATTTTGCCTCCTTCACACATTACAATCATACACTATACAATCCAAAAATGTATTTTAAGAATTAAATATGAGATAATATTAACCAGCTGAATCATGAGTCTTGCGGAATCTTAAACTTGCGGAATCATGAGTCAGCGCGTGTGATAGGTCCCAAATAGCCTCAGCTGATGTTATGAATGGATGGAAAAACTGTAGTAATTGCATGCAATGAATTCTTCAGCTGACTGAATCATAACAATTTTTTTCTTATGCACTTTCAATAGTTCTTATATCCTGAAAAAGGACGAAGGAGTGAGTCAATTTTGTTGTCCAACGAACTTGAAGTGTGAAGAGGTTCGAAGAATAAGTGTTCAAAATTTGAAGCTGATTGATCAATTCTTGCTTAAGTTATTGTAGAACATACACACAAACAGACAACGACTTTGGCCTTCAGTAAGTCAAAAGTGAGAACTCACTAAAGCTTGTTCAATAAGAATAGTATCAGCTGATAAAAAGTGAAATTCGTGTGATCTGTATGTACCTATAGATACGGAAACATTGAATTTCAAAGTGTATTTGTCAAGAAAAATTCTTTGATTGTTGGTTTCAAATAATTCAACAACTGTTGTTAATAAGAAAAGGTTGTAATGATAAGAGATAACGGATTCGATAGCTTTCAAGTCAAATCAATGAAGTAGAAAGAAACTCAATAATCGATCCCAAGGTTCCAAATTTCAGTTTTTGAGATAAGGTGATAAGAAATTAATTCGAACAACTTTTTATCACAGCTTGATATGTCTCTTTCAATAATATCTCTTCAAATAAAAGTATTGAGTAATCTAGTTGTATGACATGATGTCTCCTTCAATAATATATCATCCAATAGAAATATTAAGTTATAGTAATTTGATTGTATGGGAAAAGATGTTGTAGTATTTCTCCATAATTGAAAGAAAAAGATTTTTTTTATTGTCAATACTATAGCTATCTAGTCGGAGACTAATGAGCTAATTTTTTCTACCCTAACATACTACTTGAAAATGTTAACAGCGAATATCTCATTAGATATTCTTACTGATAAAAAAAAAGAAATTGATGTTTCCATTACCACTATAGTGAGGTCCACGTTATAACGGCAGTGGAGTAAGATAGAAGACCAGCGGTGCCGATTCTCTCACTTGCCACTGTCTTCAATACGATAGATATCAAGGGAGAACAAAAGTTAAACTCGAAAGTGTAATAACGAAATGGTTGAACTGAGAAACTACTCTAAAATAGGACAAAATAAAAAATTTTACAATTTTTCTGATTTACTGATAGTTCTGATTTACTGGCTGAAATGGATCTGTTCATCCAAACCAGATATGGGATTGTTTCTCATGATGCAGGTTTCAGTTTTTCATGTTACACTAATCTAGTTGATTTTCATCAATACACTTGTTTTCTGCAATGAGATTCAGTTAATTTACTTGAGGGTCTCAATAAACTCTCATCCTTACACTTTACACAACATACTTGATCAAAATGCCAAATATCTTAATCTCCATAATTTCAAACGTTTTTGAGCAATACTTTTTTACAAATTTTAGTCATAATAATCAAATTTCAACCATCAAGACCCCTATACGCTTCATCAAATGTCAAATAACTTCATTTTTATCTCATTTTATACTTTTTTCAGTTAATACAGCATCTTTTCTAGCAATATTCACGTTTTTAATGTGAGTAGGTTGTCACCACCCAGCCCCAAACCGGTTCTCAATCTGTGCCAGGATTGTCACATGAATTAACTCATCAACATTATTCTCCTACTTTTTTTTTTGTTCATGATTTGATGCAAAATCTCAACAACAAAGAAACCACTCGAGAATTTGGCTCGAGTTACATGATATGACAGATGTGACCTTGAAGTAAATAATCCCACATGAGAAACTATATCTATGGATTGCTTTTGCATAGCGTTATTATATTACAAGGAGAATGCACAACAGACAGCAATAGCTCATCTATATTTTGTCATTACTAGAGAAATCAACATTATCAGGATTTAACTCCATCGTTGACATATCCAAATATTACAAATATCTGATCCTCTATAGTATTTTTTTTAGGTAAATCTATATATATGCGAAATGCCAAATATATCAATACTAATAACACTGCTAATCTAATTTCACTGCGCTGATCTAATTTTTTACGGGGTTCCAGGGGGCGGAGCCCCCTTGCTAGACGGATATGGCAAGCGAAGCGAGCCTGACGGCTAGTATAACCATAAAGTAAAAATAGTAAGGGTTATATATATATATATATATATATATATATATATATATATATAAGCGAAATGGCACTCACTCACTCACTGACTGACTGACTCACTCACTCACTCACTCACTCGCAGAACTAAAAATCTACCGGACCAAAAACGTTCAAATTTGGTAGGTATGTTCAGTTGGCCCTTTAGAAGCGCACTAAGAAATCTTTTGGCAATATTTTAACTCTAAGGGTGGTTTTTAAGAGTTTAAAGTTCGTCTTTTAGCATGAATATTCTTCTTATTCCAATCTCTTAATTATAATTGAAAAATGTCCATACCATATGTTAATATAGAACTATAATCTAGAGAGAGTACCTCTTCGAAACAGTTGTTAACTGGTAACTAAATTAAAAATTTTGTCAGGTTGTCATTAAGTTGAGTTGACTTTGTTAGGTTGGCACCAAGTTGAAGATTGAAATGCATTTATCGCGGAAAATTTGATTGGGCACTGCTACTTCAATCAGAGCTATTCCTGGGAATATTATATGGCTTGATATGGCGAGCGAAGCGAGCCTGTTATCTTTTTTTTACGGGGGTCCAGTAATGGATAGACTGATAAGGCGAGCCTGACGGCTAGTATAACCATAAAGTAAAAATATCGTCTATTGTATCTTGATTATTTGTCACTGATATAACCATACTTTTATTATACTATACAGGGTGTTTCAGAAGTAGTGTCGAACATTTAGGGGTATTGTTCCTGGATGATAGGAGACTACAAATGTCGTAGTTGAAGTGTCTAAAACTCAGCGACTATCCTTATAGCTGCCATTTTGTTTTTTCACTTAGGAATTTTTATCTCAAGAACGAAATGCTGTATTGATCTAGAATTCGGCATGAATATACATGCTATAAAAACTCAACTTTAAAAAATAAAATAAACAAATTTCGATGTACATATTCAAAATGACAGCCATTTTAAATTTTTGATTACAAATTTCACGAAAACCGTTCACTTTACGCAAAATTTACAAGAGACAAAAAAGTTAGCAAATCTTATCAATATTTCAAGGATGCCTTATTCATTAAGATTGGTCGAAGAATAACAGAGAAATTATTTTCGTACTGCATGAATGTACAAGACAAACAAGATAATCTAAAAACATAGTAAAATCAGCTATATGGCCATATGGAGCCATACCGAGTTTTAAAGCTCCATCCTAAATACAATTGGAATTAAACATGTAATATTGATGGCTAAAATGTGAAAAGTGGTCATGCATGCAGTACTAAAAGATCCAATTCCTCTGTTATTCTTGAACCAATCTTAATAAATGAGGTATCCTTGAAATCTTGATAAAATTTGCTAACTTTTTTGTCTCTTGTAAATTTTCTGTAAAGTGAACTGTTTTCGTGAAATTTACAATCAAAAATTTAAAATGGCCGCCATTTTGAAAATTTCTCATTTTATTTCTTAATGTTGAGTCTTCATAGCATAAATATTTGTGCCAAATTTCAGATTAATACATAATTCCGTTCTTGAGATAAAAATTCTTGAGTGAAAAAAACAAAATGGCAGCTATAAGTATAACCGCTGAGTTCTGGACACTTGAAATACGACATTTGTAGTCTCCTATCATCCAGGACCAATACCCTAGAATATTCGACACTACTTCTGAAACACTCTGTATATAGTGTGGTATTTGAAACATCCAAGTCTGAAAATATCAAGATTGAACTACTCCAATCTTCAACAATAACAACACCACCCCACCTTCAAACATAATACAGCTGTTATATAATTGTAAATATGCATATCTTGTTCTTAGTTGTGTTGTTGAGTGTTGCTTTTAATTAGAGTGAGATTCATGTCAGTTTGTCAGCATTATTTGAATGGAAAGCAATGGTTTTATTTACAACTGATGCTGACCGAAGTGATTCTTAGTGTGAATGAAAAGTTGTTTTGAATGCTAGCACCTGCATTTTTTTATTTTTAGACGCCTAGCTTAGGCTTTAGGGTGTGGTTAGGCTTACAGACCAACTCTGGGCGTAGTAATTAATCAGTCTGGAATACGAATGCTTCATAGATCACATTACAGGCAGGTGATAGGATACCAATAGGTAGTATGGGTATAATAAATTTACAAGAACGTTTCTTAGTATAGTTAGATTCCCTTTATTTTTTCAGCATATTAGTCCAGGCAATGAATGCTCAAAAAAGGGTATAGAAGGAAATGTTTGGAAGACAATTTTCGACACCGCAGTTCTGTTAAAGATAGTAAGGAGGTAAACATATCAGAAGTCTACATCCCTACCCAATGTGCTAAGGGGGAAAATTCCTAAGTGAAAAAAACAAGATGGCAGCTATAAGGATAAACGCTGAGTTTTGGACACTTCAAATACGTGATTTTGTAGTCTCCTATCATCTAGGAACAAAACCCTAAAATGTTCGACACTACTTCTGAAACACTCTGTATACAGTGAGATACACGTTATACCTAATGGCAGCATTTAATTAACATTGGTGTTGCTATCCTTGTCTATCATCGTTGTATCATCTTCCTACCATCTTTGTTTTGTATCATCTTCCTACCATCTTTGTAACATCTTCCTATCATCTTTGTATCATCTTCCTACCATCTTTGTATCATCCTCCTATCATCTTTGTATCATCTTCCTACCATCTTCGTATCATCTCCTTATCATCCTTGTATAATCTTTGTATCATCTATCCATAGTGAGGTCCACGTTATAATGTATCTTTGTATCATCTTCCTACCATCTTTGTATCATCCTCCTATCATCTTTGTATCATCTTCCTATCATACTTGTATAATCTTTGTATCATCCACCTATAGTGAGGTCCACGTTATAATGTATCTTTGTATCATCTTCCTACCATCTTTGTATCATCTTCCTATCATCTTTGTATCATCTTCCTACCATCTTTGTATCATCTTCCTATCATCTTTGTATCATCCTCCTATCATCTTTGTATCATCTTCCTATCATACTTGTATAATCTTTGTATCATCCACCTATAGTGATGTCCACGTTATAATGTATCTTTGTATCATCTTCCTACCATCTTTGTATCATTCACCCATAGTGAGGTCCACGTTATAATGATAGTATTTGATCAATATTACTAACCTTGTCTATCATTCGTCAAAGTAGATAGCGCTATCCTTCTCTACCTCTGCAATATTGCTAGATCATTTTTCTACAACGTAGAAATATAATTGATTAACGAAACATATGATCTCAATTATGAAAATGTATTATTTAATCATTGAAAAATATTTATTCTTGATAAATAAAATTGGTAATAGTTGATATTACATCAGATATATCAACTTCCATTGTTTTCTGTTGTATTTTCGTGTTTACTGGTTTTAGAAATGTGTATTCTTTCATTAATAATTCTCATATTTGGTTTTGTTAGTACTTTCCTTTTCATTTGTTGAAGTGTTGAACAGTTCTCATGACCATTTTTGGAATAGACCTTTTAGGCGTGTCCAATCTCGGCCAATGACAGTCCTGCTTAACCTTCATTGGTCAACAGCTATTGACCAATCGTAGAACTTCACCCACATTTGCCTTCATATTCTGCTGCTCATTGTTCAAGCTTCTAGTATACTAGAAATTGATAATGGTGTAGCACCCGAAACTAGTATCTCAAATTGTGACAATAGAATAGAATAGAATTATTCAAAGTAATCAAAGATGCAACTGACTCTAAATCAAAAACAAAAATAAAATTGAATGCTATTAAAATAGATGATAGGATTTACAATCTAAAGGAAAATCCAGAAACTGTGCTCAACCACATGTGTAGTTGAAGTAGTAGTTTTGATAATATTAAGCCATCCAATTTGAACCAACTTGAGATTCAACAAAGATGTTCACTTGAAGAAGGTTGAAGAAGGAGGATAGATAGGAGAGCAATAAGAAGAAGAAGGAGAGGGTTAGGAAGCGAGGTAAAGAAGGAAATATAACAATGATGATTCTGAAGATGATGATGAAGAAGAAATGAGTAGAAAAAGAGGAAATCCAATCAATTTATTCCATTATTTCTGGTGAAGAATATAAATAATCTACTGAACCTTGAGAACAGATACAATTATGAAATTTTATAAGTTAATGGCCGCTCCAGTCCTCCTCTATGGTAGTGAATCATGGGTTACTACAAAGCCACTTGAAAGTAGAGTGCAGGCAGCCGAGATGAGATTTATCCGAAGAACCAAGGGATGTGACAGAAGAGATCATTTCAGGAATGAAGATATTAGGAAAGAATTCAAAATCTGTAGCATGAATGAAAGAGTTTAGGAGAATCGGCATCAATGGAGGGAGCATGTTCAAAGAATGTCAGCTGAAAGAATACCACTAAAAGTCTATAATTATCAGCCAGTAGGCAAAAGAGATGTTGGCAGACCACGCAAGCGGTGGCAATAATAGGATTTTTTATGTTTATTTGAATAATTGGCTAGATGTGAGTCGGAACAGGTTAAAGCCTAATCCTTGTTTGTAAGAAGAAGAAGAAGAACCTTGAGTTGTCGTGCTTTGAGAATTATTAGCTCATCCAATAAAATTGATGCCAACAAATTAAATTGATTTTCATTTGATTTGATTGGTTTGAAAGAACATCCAACACAAGGATTTCATGGTTATTTTACAACACTATTTATTGATTGATTTCTCTTCTTCTCAATGATATAATATTATGCTTCTTCTAGTCCTATTGGCCTATAAACTTGAGAGAGATTTCCTCTCTCTCTCTCTCTCACTCTCTCTCCCTCTCTGATAGTGAGGTAGCTTTATGATTATTGTTCCAATTATCTTGTTTAATAATTCTCTTATTAGAAGAAGGAGAATGAGGGGAAGAAGAGGAAGAAGTAGAAGAAGAAGAAGTAGAAGAAGAAGAAGAAGAAGAAGAAGGAGAAGAAAAGAAGAAGAAGAAGAGAAGAAGAAGAAGAAGAAGAAGAAGAAGAAGAAGAAGAAGAAGAAGAAGAAGAAGAAGAAGAAGAAGAAGAAGTAGAAGAAGAAGTAGTAGAAGAAGAAAAGAAAGAAAGAAAGAGAAGAAGAAGAAGAAGAAGATGATGATGATGATGATGAGATGATGATGATGAAGAAGATGAAGAAGAAGAAGAAGAAGAAGAAGAAGAAGAAGAAGAAGAAGAAGAAGAAGAGAAAGAAGAAGAAGAGGAGAAAGAAGAAG
This sequence comes from Nilaparvata lugens, assembly GCF_014356525.2. Taxonomy (NCBI): domain Eukaryota; kingdom Metazoa; phylum Arthropoda; class Insecta; order Hemiptera; family Delphacidae; genus Nilaparvata; species Nilaparvata lugens. Next base: position 12,302 of record NW_024091034.1, on the reverse strand, counting down.
AAGAAGAAGAAGAAGAAGAAGTTGAAAGGGGAGGAGAGATAATCCTTCGTTTCACAGTGAGCCACAAATGTAAAAAAAAAATCACAAGTCTAGACATCAAAACACCCTAAAAAAGCATTTATCTCCGAAAACAGATATAATAAAATTTGGAGCACCAGACATAAATTCTCACATCATCTTTCAACCACAAAAAGGTTGAAAAGTCACAAAAAACACTCAAATAATAATTAGTTAACCAATCTGCAAACATAAAAAAGGAGTACAAAAAGTTGTAAAGAGAAGGATTTTTGGAAGGGGAGAGACTTGAAAAAAGTCAGGCGACATTTTGGAAGGAGCAAAGTTTGACAAATAAGAGGGGTGTATGTCTCTAGAGAAATATTTATAGCTTAAAATCTGAATACGAATGTGAGGCTCTTATGGAACTCAAAATGAAAGACATTAATTTCTTAATGAGTTTTATATTATTAGACCTATTAGCTCCAAAAAATCATATTTTAATATGGCTTGAATACTCTCCTCCTTATAATATCAAGATATAGAACAACCTCTTCATAATCTACCACGAATTAGGAAGCATGCCCGTGGTTCGGAACTCACCTTAAACTTCCGATTAATTTATATATCAACTGCCTGAAAAGCAGTCGTTAGGTCATGTCAGAGGCCCTGAAATTGATCAGTTGCGACCTGAAAACTCTGACACCAGACTTGAGCCAGCCAGGTCACTCGATATTACTATTATTTATTATATTTCAACATCATTTCTGTCATTAAACACGCACAAGCTAAAGGTTTATGTAGGCTTCATCCTCAGCCCAAAAAAAGCTATGAAAAAGTAAACATACACTTTTTGATCCTGTAATTTATTAACAGAATACATTCATACATTCTTTATTCTTTATTGATTCATACAATAAGTATACCATCAAAATGATAGGGAGAGAAAAAATAAGGAAACCTTGTGCTATTCCTCTCCCAAATTTAGATAAGGTTACACATAGTCCGAAATAGGTTGTTCACTTCACAAAATTCTCAGTCCTTAATTATTTTCACAAATTCTTAAATTTAGATGCTTCAAAACCAAACATAGAAGAAATATTTTACATTATTTTCATATTTTAGTGTGAATATTCTTCATTATTCACATTACATTTCAGTTACTTATATTATTCATATTCTATACATTACATATATTATTATAAATTTGCATTCTACATAACTTATATTATACTTGATTTTCAGGACGTTCATTGTTTCATAGTTTATCAGAAAATATATAACTTTTAGATAGGTTTGATAGATAACTTGTACTTATTCTCTGCAGAATAATATCTCTGCATCTGCAGATAAGTGATCGTGGAGAAGATTTATGACACCGTAATTGCTACTCTCTCATTGGTTGATATGTGATTGGTTGAGCCCTCCCACTCTAATCCGATTGGCTGGAGTTGAACAACAAGGCCTTCCTACTACGGAATGGATATACAGTAGGAATAGGAATAGATAATGTTGATGATGTTGAATGATCTTTATGCTCTAATTTTTCTAAAAATTCTTAATTTGTATTGCAAAAAGTCATCACAATACTTTGGCCCGGTTGCGCAGCAGCCGGTTAAATTTTAATCGTGATTAATTTAACGAGAACCAATCAGAGAAGGTCTTTTTGATCAGACGGATTCTCTGATTGATTCTCGTAGAATTAATCACGGTTAAAATTCAACCGGCTGTTGTGAACCGGCACTTTTCTAGTTTCTTCGATCAAATTCTTCCCAATTTAATTTTGATTTATATCAAATCGTCACAAATCACACAAAATAAATTGTATTTACAATATTTTTATTTCCAATTATATCAAAACCCTCACTCAGTCCCAACCGTTAGAATTTGAAGTCCTTTTTCAGTGTGCTTATTGTTTAAGTTTGCTTGTTTAGTGTACCGATGTTTTCCTACCCACACAATACTCCAAAATCATCCACAGACAAAGATAAAGATAAAGTGAGACACAATCGAGATAAATAGTGTGTTTGTTGTATCATTATCGGCTTTTGAAAAGGGCAGGACCCTTTGTGGGCTGCGAACCCACATCCAGATGTTTACTGTCACAGTTTAGTACTTAGGAGTGAGAGGGGAGACTTCACGAAGAGAAAGGAGATAGGACATGTTTACTACTAACGTTTCAAACTGTTTTCTCAATAGATGTTTACCACAGATCACAATGATAGTACATAACATTTGAGTGGGGTATTCTTTGTTGAGAGGTTAGTTTTTCAGGGTGGATGAGTCTTTTTGAAGAGATGTGTTGATTGGAACTGAATTTAGAATCCATAAAACTGAACTCACAAAGATTAGAAATCATTTCAGGTTACGGAATATTTTAGGTATAGATATACCTTTTTCCAGATAATGAGGGTTTTCTAGATTACCAGTGAATGTAAATTCCAAAGTACTGAAAGCACCGTTTGCACAGTCAAAGCTTAAAATCGATTCAATCAGCTGGTGGCTTAAACTCAAAATGAAACGCATTATAACAAACCAGACTTGATACGGATTTAATCCAGTTTAAAATGAGATTTAGTTTAAACTGTCATTGTGCAAACGGCCCTTAAACTATCTTCCCCGCAACCCCCTCGCCCAGAATCCTTACCCTACAACTACAGCTGTTCCCTAATAACTACAGCTGCAGACAAAACACGTGACAAAGTTATTAACTTTTGTTGATAACAAAACTAGCAGCCAATAGAAACTGTTATTAACTTATGTTGAAAACTTTTGTTTTAAACTCTGGTGTAAACGAATTATAATTTATTTACATTAGATCAGATATGAAGATCATTATTTTAATGATCACACACATGTTTCAATTCAAACTTGAAGAAAATTTTTTGCTGTTTATTCCGGCTGTTATATCATATGAATAGTCTCGTTAAATGAAATCATATGTGAGTCAATTATATTGATAACAAGATGTTGTTAATAACAAGGAATTTTCTGTTAGAAACATGAGTTATTAACTTTTGTCAAGATAATTTTTTGACGATTTAGTCAAGTTAATAACTCATGTTATTAACTCCGGTGTAAATGCAGCTTTAGTACAGCTGTTTTTTATACTAAAGAAACCCCACGGTATTTAGATGAAAACCTCTTCTTCTATATACCGTGAGAAACCCCGTACATTATAATAAGTCCATTCACATTTCAACTACAGAGCTTAGAATCACTTCCTACTCCGTATATTATTTGGTAAAATAAAATAAGTATTTTCTCTAGTTTTCGTTGTATTTTATCTTATATGCTCCATTGAATGTTGAGGAAATCAAAGACAGTGAAAACAGAAAGTTCTGGTTCAGATGAAACGAGAGTTGATGAACTTTGAAATTGCAGTCGAAAAATTCGGAGTAGAAGCACTGAAAAACAATCAAAGCTTCTCAATTACATGGTTCGTTAGAGGGGAAAATTTATTATTGATGAACAAAATGTTTTTTGGTTTTTATCAGTGTTGATAGCTTTAACCAGGAGTTGTTGAGATATATCTAAATGTTGAATGCTTCAGTTGCAAGTGGGGAAATCTCAAGAAGAGCTTGAAAATTGTAATTAAATTTTTTTGCTTAACTACTCTGTCCAACTATTTATGTTACAAAAATAATAAAAAGTTTTACTTTGTTCTGTATATTGCTTCATGTCATGTGTATCCAATTCTATTAAACTAGCAACTTCTGTTTAGATGTTTGAATGTTAGATGTTTATGTTTGTATTTCACCGGATCTCGAAAACGGCTCTAACGATTCTCAAGAAATTCAGAACGTAGTAGGTTTATAATATAAAGATACGATTGCACTAGGTCTCATCCCTGGGGAAAACTCGCTGAAGGACATTAAAATGATATTATTATTCATCCTTGGAAAAGCAGCTGACAATAATTATTTCGTCGTCTGTTGGGTGATGGAAGTGAGTGAGCGAGTTCATGTGTGTGGGACCATAGAGAAACAAAAGCGTAAGTAGATATCCCATGGTATAGGGCGTTTATGTCGCAACTTTTACTGTTATCTCAAGCCGATAGTTCATGTAATTCTTTCCCGTGAAGCTGTGTGACACTGGTAGTCTCTCATATTATGCCGTTCATACACTCACCCCAACGAAACAGTAAAAATCGACAATAATCAACAGTAATCGGCTTGAGATAACAGTAGAAGTTGCGACATAAACGCCCGATACCATGGGATATCTACTTACGCTATTGTTTCTCTATGGTGGGACTGTGTCAAAATTATGACTCAGCTGTTGAACTTTTGTAATCATTCAGTCAGGTACTTAGTGCCGGTTGCAAAAAAGCCGGGCTATTTTCAATCCTGATTAATTCCAGAAGATCCATCTTCTTGAAATGGTCTTCTCTGATCTGGTTCACGTGAAATTAATCAGGATTAAAATTCAACCGGCTTTTGTGCAACTGGGCCTTTGTGAGGGAAATTTCTGCATTCCTCTGGGAATTAATCTCAATTTACTGTGATTCGATAGAAAAAAATTTCTCTATGAATGTTATTATAATTTCTTCTTTCGTAATAAATTTGTTATGATTTTGTACTCGAGATCGAAGCTCGGTTCCCATAGAATCAGAGACAAGCTACTGTAGTGGGGTCCCTGTTATAATGGCAGTGGAGAAAGATAGGAGAACAACGTTGCCGATCCTCTGTCTTGTCAATGCCTTCTATGGATGGTGGCTTATACAGGTTTATTGATGCAATATTAACTGTTCATTCTCGTTTGAAATAGTAAATTATATTTTAACATATTTTTCAATAATTAAATAATGAATTTTTATTATAAGATGATATTTTTTGTTAATTGATTAATTAATAATTCTACATCGTTAAAAGACGATCTGGCAACAGAGCAAAGCGAGAAGAGATAGCACTATCCGCTTGGAGAAATGCAACATCTTGCAGTCTACCGTATTCTGAAGAAATTTGAAATATTCAAGCATTAAAAAACACATTTTCTTGGAGAATAATTTATAGTTTTCTATTTTAAACAAGAAAGAACAGTTAATATTACATCAGATATATCGGTATCAGCTATCCTCTATAGAAGGCAGTGGCAGGGCAGAGAATCGGCAACGCTTTTTTCCCATCAATATCCACTTCCACTATAACGTGGACCTCACTATGGTTACAATTTTATTAAGGTAGACTCAATTATTGTGCTCCCAATCATTTTGAAATTCTTCAAATTAGCCGATTAATTTGATGATATCTGCACGATTCAATCCATCAATTTGCAATCTTCTGTCGAAGTTAATCAACTAATCTCATCATCAATAATGTGCCAATCAATAATTCAGCTTGATTGTAGACTCCTTCAATTCCCAATACTCCATCAATCAATTAGACGGCTATATATTCCCTGTCAGGTCAGATTGTTTATGCAGTATAGAGTGAACATATTTAGACTAGCAGGTAGCCAGAGCTCAGCAAGGGTCTAATGAAAACTTGACAAACTGAAAACTTGACCTACTGAAATCTTGGGGAATTTTGAATAGGTCTATAACCATCCTCGGTAAATTAAGAGACATTATGCAAGATTTTAAGTGAATCAGTCCAGTAGTTCAGACGTGATGATGCGTCATTCGTGAATCTCCTATCCTGTAAGTTTATAAGCCAATGCCTTTATAATATTACAGACTAGCTGATAACCCGTGCTCCGCAATGGTCTGATGAAAACTTGACAAACTGAAAACTTTACTTTGAGGAATTTCGAATAGGCCTGTAACCATCCTCGGTAAATTAAGAGACATTATGCAAGATTTCAAGTGAATCGTTCAGTAGTTGAGACGTGATGATGCGTCATTCATGAATTTCCTATCCCGTACGTTTATAAGCAAATTCTTTCCTTTATTATATTAGAGATAGATGTGAATACACAGAATCACCGTAATCAACAACCTTGTCCCTCTCATTTTCCTCTAAATATTCTGCATCTATTCTATAGTGAGGTCCACGTTATAATGGCAGTGGAGAGAGATAGCAGAACAACGTTGCCGATCCTCTCTCTTGTCAATGTCTTCTATAGACGGTAGCTGATACAGATTTATTGATGTAATATTAACTGTTCATCCTCGTTTAAAATAATCAATTATAATTTATTAAGCGAAAAATTATATTTTTCAATAATTTCATAACTAACCCTAAAGAGACACACTGGGGTGTTCCACACCCCAGGGATTTTTTTTTCTATTCTGCAGTTGACAATATTAAACAGATGGGAACTTATGCCCAGTCTAAATTAGGTTTGTTGTATTGTCAACTACTCTCCATCACTTCCAGTCAGTAATAGCATTCTACAAGGTCACCAGCTCATCTTGTTCTTCGTTTGGGGTGTCCAACACCCCAGAGTGTCTTCTACGTAGGACTTTTATCAAACACAAAGATTTACTTGTATTGTCACTACAAATGTGGTATGGGATGATGGATCAGTTTGGACTAAATGCTATGATTTTCTACAACTTGAGATTCAAAACAATAAAATGAAGAGACGTGAGTTTTTGATGAAGTTGTCATTGGCAATGATCAAGCCATTCGTTCAAACCGGATTTAATTAGGAGCTCCAACACTTGGGCGGAACATACGTACTTCTAAAATTAGTATAAATATTGATAAGCAGTGCTTTACTTTTGATTTCTGTATGCACTTGGAACAAAAATGATTAAGAAATGATGAAGTATGGTCTAAGTACTTGTTTTTTTCATATTTCTCATACTTCTCAAAATTAAATTGGGGTGTTCAACACCCCAGTGTGTTAGCATAAAGTAAGTGTGTCTCTGTAGGATTAAGATGAAATATTTTGTTTATCAGTTATTAATTCAACATTGTTAAAAGACGTTCTGGCAACAAAGCAAAGCGAGAAAGAGATAGCGCTCTCCGCTTTGTTGAATGATAGACAAGGATAGCAATATAATTGTTAAACACTGCCATTATAACTTGGACCTCAGTATACCTTCATTCAGTCTCTCATTGCTCCACAATTCTGTATTCAAAGAGAGAGTGAGATATGATTCATAGCCAAGGCGCTAGTCCATGACGTAGAGACTCGAGGCAAGGTTTCTGTTCCATTTTTCCAACTCTGTATCCTCATCTTGTTCCTGCTTATTGTTTATCTCTGGTTTCTATTTTGTGCGTCATTCATTTCGTTTTCGCTATCACTGGAATCACCGACTGTGTCTCTTGTTCAAGGATAGTCATCGCCGTGGAATGCGGCTCTGTGATTGGTGTGACGGGCGGGCGGGAATTTTAAATCGTAAACTGGTTGTTGATATAATAGGTATATTACATGGAGAACGTAATGCGTTGAGTGCATTGATGTATAGGTAAAGTGATAAAAATAGGTATACGAGTGTTATCTCTAGGAAGTACTGTGCTTACTGCATTGATATATCCATTGATTCTCCTGATATCTATATATATATAAAAGCGAAATGGCACTCACTCACTGACTGACTGACTCACTCACTCACTCGCAGAACTAAAAATCTACCGGACCAAAAACGTTCAAATTTGGTAGGTATGTTCAGTTGGCCCTTTAGAGGCGCACTAAGAACGGATTTGGAAAAATTTCCAAAGATACGCCCAAAATCTGCGTTTTTCAAGCGTTCTTTAGCGTTTTCTCAGCTTTTTTCGAGAACAAATGAACAGAAAATGTTCAAATTTAGTACAGAAGCTCAGCTAGGGTGTAATAATGTTGTGTTAGAAGGAATTGCAATTACGTCAAAGATACGCCCAAAAATAGCGTTTTTCCAGCGTTCTTTTTCTCAGATTTATCGAGAACAAATAAACAGAAATTGTTAAAATTTAGTACAGAAGCTAAGCTAGCGTGTTATAATTTTGTGTTAGAAGGAATTTGAAATAACGCCAAAGATACGCCCAAAATTAGCGTTTCTCCAACGTTTTTCTCAGCTTTTCTGCGTTTTCTCAGTACTTTGACTTCTGATAGAATGAAGCATGCTCAATGAAACATGCAGGCGAGCGAAGCGAGCCCGCTGATCTCATTTATGGACGATCCGGCCGGGGCTTCAGGGGGCGGAGCCCCTTTGTCAGACGGATATGGCGAGCGAAGCGAGCCTGACGGCTAGTAGTAATATAAATAGGTATATTATGTGAAGGAAATACTGATTTTACTGCATTTAAAAACCTCACTATAGATATAGATGTACAGTAAGGTCTACGGTATTATGACAGTGTTTGATTAGCAATAATATTGCTATCCTTGTCTATCATTCAACAAAGCTGATAGCGCTATCTCTTTCTCGCTTTGCTATGTTGCCATATCGTCTTTTTAACAATGTAGACCTCATTGGACATCACTATATAAGAAGTTATATATTATATAACTATACACTATAGTTATACACTATATAGAAGTTATATATCCAATAATCTCCATTCTTTGATTCTATATTAATAGATGTTGTAGAAGAAGTTTCAAATAGTTGATAATAATTAATTAACAAAGTATTTTCTTTTTATTAATTTACGATACAAATAAAACTGATGTTATATATAACATTGGTAGATAACATTATAAGGTAGCCCTTGTACTCCAAATTTATAGGTGATTGTTTGATTGAGTACTTTATTTATGTAGACTCCTGAATAGTGAGTTGTGTTTTTTCTGGCTCTAAATTTTGTCAAATTACGCAAAAATGTTCCAATTAATGGTGATTTGAGTGTGATATTTTTGGTTTTTATTCTGTTTTTAACCGTCAAAATTTATAATTCTTAGTTTTCGTTGTTTTTTAGTGAAAATGAACTAAATTTTGGGAAAGTGAAACCATTATCCTATTTCGATATTTAAAATGTATCTAAATTTAGGAGAGAAATAGTACAAGGAGTATCCTTAGTTTTTCTCTCCCAATCAGTGCTACTTTGTAAAAATTATAAATAAATAAATAGCAGATTACAATATATACTGGCTTATACACTTATATACAATAGCTTATAATACATCAAAATTATAGATGAATTTACATAGTATAGGCTAAGAAATAATCATTGAACTGTATATGATATGAAAAAAGCAATTTGGAATAAGTATAGATAATATTGTTATGCATATACATAAATTGGCGGAACTTTGGACATATCAATGTCCATTCTTCGGAGAGAATATTAAGAATATCCTTCCCACTAACTCTCTACCAAAACGTTATGTGATGACTGATAAACTGTGATGACACAGTCCAAAATAGGATTAGAATTTCACGTGTACATTATTATGTGAATTCATTATGAAATTATTGAAAAATATAATTTCTTGTTCAATAAAATATAATTGATTATTTTAAACGAGAATGAACAGTTAATACTACATCAATAAACCTGTATCAGCAACGTCTATAGAAGGCATTGACAAGACGGAGGATCGGCAGCGTTGTTCTCCTATCTTTCTCCACTGCCATTATAACGTGCAATAATCTCCATTCCTTAGTCCTATATTTAGAGGTGTTGTAGTAGTTTATGGAATTGAGTACTCCAATATGGGGAGTACTCAAAGTAGATAAATATAATATATTTTTATACAGTATTGAAAACTAGCAGGAAACCCGTGCTCCGCAAGGGTCTATTTTAAAACTTGACGTAATGAAATCTTGAAGAATTGAAAATAGGCCTATAACCATCCTCGATTAATCAATAATCTATTTATGCAAAATTTCAAGTTAATCAGTCCAGTAGTTCAGACGTGATGATGCGTCATTCGTGAATTTCCTATAACGTACGTGTATAAGCCAGTTCTTTACTTTATTATAGTATAGATTATAAAGAAGTCATTTGATATCTTTTGATCATCATAGATACTTCAAAGTATCAGTTTAAACTCAAGTATAACTTTATAAGTTATAAATCTAAGTCTTTAACTTTATAAGTTGAAGTTCAAGTAATGTAGCTACTTTTTGACAATAAAGTATACTTTAATTATTATTGATTCTCTTTTAACATTTATATCGAGGTACACATTATAATAGGAGTATTCGATTAACATTGTTGTCGTCATCATTGTCTATCATTCAACAAAGAAGATGACTCTATCCTTTTTCAGCTCCAATATAAGCCAGTTCTTTACTTTATTATAGATATTAAAGTTTCATTGTTGAATTGATAAGAGAGGAAATATTATACCACTGCCCAATCATTTCAGGTGAATTATGCTGAAAATCCATTGAACCAGAATCCTCTAACAAGTTTGCTATCTTATATTGCACTTTACTATTTTTAGAGCTGTTAATAGTACAACCTTTGACTTTAATTATTATGGAAGTATTCTATTAGCATTGGTGTTGCTATCATTGTCTATCATTCAACTAAGAAGATAACGCTATCCTTTTTCAGCTCCAGTATAAGCCAGTTCTTTACTTTATGATAGTATAGATTTATGGAAATTGAAGTTCCATTGTTGATTTGATAAAAGAGTTAATATTGTAATATTATACCAATGCTCAATAATTTTAGGTGAATTAAGGTGAGAATCTATTGAACCAGAATCCTCTAACAAGTTTGCTATCTTGTATTGCACTTTACTATTTTTAGAGCTGTTAATATAGTACAACCTTTGACTAAAGACAAATTCTGTCTATAGTCTATCTTCTGTCTATAGTCCAAGGTACAAGTTACTATTAGGCTTCTTTCACACTCATTCGGTTCGTTTCGTTTTCGATTCGTTTTCCGGCAAATTCCGATAAGTGTGAAACGGTAATTCGGTTTGAATTCGGTAAGGAATAGAAACCGCATAGAACCGAACGCCCACTTGACTCTAATAGATTCCATCAGGTTTCAATTCGTTGCTAGCGAGAGGCTTCTTTCACACACTTTCGGTTCGGTTCGTTTCGTTTTCGGAAAATTCCGATAAGTGTGAAACGATGATTCGGTTTGATTCCGGTACCGAATAGCAACCGCATAGCACCGAACGCCCCCTCGACACGAATAGGTTTCATCATATTCGAATTCGTTGCTAGGGAAACAGGAAAAAACAAAGTCTTCTACACACGCTTGCCTTTTTTGTTTTTATTTCAACCTGATATCGTGATTATCTGTTTCAAAACTTTCCAAGTCAAAATCATATGGTCAATTCATTTCTGTTAGTTCACAGAAACATTTTTTTCAATGAATAGTTTGCTAAAAAAAATATGAAAGATATATATTAAAACTTAGGGAGAATTTTAATAATTCTTAATTTTTCCACGAATATTAAATTATTTCATCAATGGAGATAAGAGATGAAGTTTTTTATACCATGTGTCAAAATAAAGAACAAATTTTCAATTAAAAAAAATAATCTCTCTGAACTTCAAAAATTAACATAACAGATAGAAACTATTAAAATAATTCACAATTTTAATTAACTTTAAATTTTGTTGTTCAAGAAATAACATCTTACAATTCAATACTAACTGTTATATTTGAATATACCAGCATGAACTGTGAAAATCCAAACACAGCTGTGTTTGAGAAGAAAATTTGTAATTAGAACCGTACGATTTAAAACCTGACATGTATGAAAGCCTCATCAGTTTTTGGTAACGAGCCGAACCGAACCGAATAAAACCGAAAGCGTGTGAAGCTATTATCAATGGTATGACGTGTGAGTAGGTTGATAACTATCCCTGTTCTATCGTTAACCTGTTAACAGACATCCCTTTTGGTTGACATTTTCCGGTAGCTGATCAAAAGCGGATGTTTTTCACAACGATTCTTCTTTCATCTCAAGACGAAAACGAAAACACACAGCCCATGCAAAAGGTCAGGAAAGGTTGCTTTTTATGTTAATTTCTGTTTGTAGTTTTGAGTGTCATCATCATCATCACATCATCATCATCATCATCATCATCATCATAATCTTCTTCTTCTTCTTCTTCTTCTTCTTCTTCTTCTTCATCTTCTTCATCTTCTTCTTCTTCATCTTCTTCTTCTTATTCTTTTTTCTTCACCTACCTTGTTCTTGTTCTTTTTCGTCTTCTATCTCTAGTTCTTGTTCTTCCTCTCTTTCTTCTTCTCCTTTTTGTTCTCATACTCCTCCTACACCTCCTCCTTCTACACCTCCTTCTCCTCCTTATTTATTTATTTATTTATCTACGATACAGTAATGTAATCATGAGCTATTTGGAGTTGAGTCACTTATAAACGTATTGGCGAACGAGTCAATATATATTCATTCAAAAGTGATATAGTGTTCCCATGTTACTAGTTGAATAAATATCAAGGATCTAGATAAGAGTTCTTCTATTGATTTATTTATTCATTTATTTACGATACAATTACACTAAT
>NW_024091033.1:0-23102 GCF_014356525.2 Nilaparvata lugens | reverse complement strand
AACCGAACCGAATAAAACCGAAAGCGTGTGAAGCTATTATCAATGGTATGACGTGTGAGTAGGTTGATAACTATCCCTGTTCTATCGTTAACTGTTAACAGACATCCCTTTGGTTGACATTCGCCTACGATAATTTTCCGGTAGCTGATCAAAAGCGGATGTTTTCCACACGATTTCCTTTCATCTCAAGACGAAAACGAAAACACACAGCCCATGCAAAAGGTCAGGAAAGGTTGCTTTTTATGTTAATTTCTGTTTGTAGTTTTGAGTGTCATCATCATCATCACATCATCATCATCATCATCATCATCATCATAATCTTCTTCTTCTTCTTCTTCTTCTTCTTCTTCTTCTTCTTCTTCTTCTTCTTCTTCTTCTTCTCTTCTTCTTCTTATTCTTTTTCTTCATCTACCTTGTCTTGTTCTTTTTCGTCTTCTATCTCTAGTTCTTGTTCTTCCTCTCTTTCTTCTTCTCCTTTTTGTTCTCATACTCCTCCTACACCTCCTCCTTCTACACCTCCTTCTCCCCCTTATTTATTTATTTATTTATCTACGATACAGTAATGTAATCATGAGCTATTTGGAGTTGAGTCACTTATAAACGTATTGGCGAACGAGTCAATATATATTCATTCAAAAGTGATATAGTGTTCCCATGTTACTAGTTGAATAAATATCAAGGATCTAGATAAGAGTTCTTCTATTGATTATTTATTCATTTATTTACGATACAATTACACTAATGTAATAACATTGGTCGGATATTCATTTTAAATTATGGGTAATTCATCATTTAATCTCGAGGAATAAAATTTCTTGTCAAATAAATATAATTTACTAGTAGTTCTGTGAACAGTAAGACCTCGCGCTAAGTGAGTTACATGACCTAAGTTATGTTTTTCTCAAAAATAATATATAATTTATCAATTAAAAATGTCTAGAAAAAATCCTAAATAAACATAGAGCTTTCTGTCCTATCGTACCGTGACGTGTCGTCCCGGAATGTGAGTGTGAGCGCTGTTATCAGGTCTGGCTGCAAGTGTCTACTAACGTTGATGGAAAGATACATTTTCAAGATGTTCGATGTTCTTGAACGGGTAGTATTATAGTCAACTGTCTACTAACGTTAATGGAAAGATACATTTTCAAGATGTCGATGTTTCGAACAGGTAGTATTATAATCCACTAGACAGCTTATTAATGATGAATAATTCTATAGTCTGATTTTCACGGTAATATTGCGTATGATGGAGCTCCTCTTTCCTTCTATATTATCCTTGAAATGCAAATTTCCAAAAACCTTGTATATAAGTTGATGCGCAATTTAAAAGGAACATACCTGTCAGATTTCATGAAAAATCTATCACCGCGTTTCGCCGTAAATGGCAACATAATTATAAACATATAACCATTTAAACTTAAGAGAATGCCAACCGTCCGACTTAAATCTGAGACCTCACTTCGCTCGGTCAATAATTGATTATTATAAACGAGAATGAACATTTATCATTACATCAATAAACCTGTATCAGCTACCGTCTAGAAGCATTGACAAGACAGAGTTTCTGCAACGTTTTTCTTTTATCTTTCTCTCTGTCATTATAACATGGACTTCACTATAGTATATTCATCACTGCTTTCAATGTTATCCGTCTTTGTTTCACATCAGATATCATAGATATATCCGTCTCTGTCCCTCCAAAGCAGGATGAAGAAGACTTCATAAATTTCGATGAATGCGAAGAAAGAGAAACAATATGAATTTGCATGTGTTTCCAATATTAACTAGTTCCCAAAAGAGGAAAGATCCCTCTATTTTCTACCATAAATTGCAATTATCTCTTTTCATATTGAGGACGAATTCTGAATCATATCTCGAGAAATTTCAAATGATATAAATATAGCAGAAATACTATAGTGGGTCCACGTTAAATGGCATGGAGAAGAGATAGGAGACAACGTTGCCGATTATCTGTCTTGTCAATGCCTTCTATATATAGCGTGCATACAGGCTTATTGATGTAATAATAACTGTTCATTCTCGTTAAAGTACTCATTATAATTATTAAACGAAAATCTTAAATAAATGCCGCAAATCACCCGAAGACCTCTGCTACTGCAAATTTATTTGAATAAATGCATTCTCTATTTAATTCCATCTGTACTCAATTATACTTTAGAAATTATATTTTTAATTATTTTAATTAAGATAAAATATTTTGTTGATTAATCATCAATTTCTACTTGTTAGAAGACGATCTGGAAACAGAGCAAAGCAAGAGAGAGATTGCGCTTTCCGCTTGTTGAATGATAGACAAGGATAGCAATACCATTGCTAATCAAACACTGCCATTATAACGTGGACCTCACTATAGCAGAAAATCTCCAAATATACATACACGACTACAGTTATTGTTTTCTAGTATAAATATATTGTCAGAAACTTCATCATAGACTAGCTTGAATGTCGATATAAAGCAATATTTTCTTCTAAAGTTATATAGTTTTTAAGGTGAATCATAAATCATATCTCCAGGAACTTTGTATTATATAGATTTGTACACTCCCTGCTGTCTCTTGTCTATAGTTATTATATTACAATTGCTTTTCATATCATATACAGTTCAATAATTATTTTCTTAGTCTATATTATGTAAATTCATGTATAATTTTGCTGTATTGTAAGCTATTGTATATAAGTGTATAAGCCAGTATATATTGTAATCTACATAAATAAAGTACTCAATCATCAATCAATCAATCTTGTAAAATAAAAGCTATTGGTTAGCTTTAAAAATATGAATAATAGTCTACTTCGAACAAAAGATACAACTACCTGCAAACGTTTTTGATACACTCAGAGATATTCTAGGTTCCCAATATCCATGGAGATATTGTCAATATCTAATTTGATTGATATCAGTGTATTTTCTGAGATATATATACATTCTAGTTCTTAGATACATATACTAAAATGGAGACTCGAGATATACAAAGCTGCATTCTAGTTCTCAGATACATAGCTCTAGTCTAGATGGAACAATACAAAGTTACATTTCATTCTTGTCACGAGCAAACTAAAATAATTTTCGTTCCACTCATGTCCGCGGAACATGCGAGACTAAACAATCCAACTTAGAAACTGGAAAAGTTTTACCGGAATTGTTAAAAGTTTGTCCGGGTATTTCGTTCTCAGAGACAGGCTTAGTGTGTTATTGATAGGTGAAATGTAATTTGGGCTGTCTGATAAGTTGGAGAGGTCATAAAGCTGTGTTTACACCAAAGTTATTACAAATGCTTATTTCTCCTCCTTATAGATTCAATTAGAATAACGGAGCTTGTCAAACACATATGCACATCATGTGTATGATAAGTTATGTTCAATCTAATAGAATCTCTAAGGACGGATAAATAAATATTTTGTTGATAACTTTGGTGTAAACACAGCTTAAGTATTGTGGAATAAATATTTTTGTGCAATCAGAGCGGAATTGTTTTATTCATTAATCCGTAAACACATAAACAATCATCATGATTCATCAATGAATGAAACAGATAATCATTATTGACCGAGTGAAGTGAGGTCTAAAGCTTCGTACAGATTTACGCACCGCGAACATGAGCAATTCACTTTTAATCAACTGATGCCAAGCTTTACGAAAATGGTAAAATACAGATATAATCAGCAAATTAAAAGTGAATTGCTCATGTTCGCGGCGCGTATATCTGTACGCACCTTGAGATTCAAGTCGACGGTTTTGCATTCTCTTTATGTTTGAATGTTTGATAGTACTTTACGTAACAAGTCCGGTAACGATAATTTACCGCATAAGTATGATTGTTTCTGCCCGAAACGTAGTTGAGGGCAGAATTATCATACGAATGCGGTAAATACGTTACCGTACAATATCTTTTTCATACTTATCTGAGAAGAATAATATTGCTGAGAAACAGAAACCTGCTGCTGCTCGAGCTACTGCATTCTATAAACATGACCTAGCCCGTAGCGCCTAGTTCATAGCAGACAGACCCTTCGAGCTGAAATAAAATATAAAGGCCTAAATTATAAGATTTCAGATGGTTTTCTTATAACTTGAAACTCCTTAAATGAGTTCTTTAATTATTTGAGTTGGTATATTAATTACTCAGATTTTATTAGGACAGAGTCCCACATACTCGACTGTAAGTGAACATATATGATCTCTTTACAGTATAGGTATGCTGTAATGAAAATCACATGTTTTCTGTTATGCTAACAGCTGTTTACCGGCTTGATTTAAAGCATGAAAAACCAGCTGCAATTGAGTAAGTATGACAGAAATGTTTAAATGTTGCGCATTTAAAGCAAAACGCCACAATAGATTCTCATGAAATTTGACATATGTTCCATTTTGATTTCGCGTCGACGTAAACATGAGTTTTTTTCAAATTTTGAATTTTAAGGATAATACAAAAGGAAAAGGAGTTTCCTTCGACACCAATATTACCGTATAAATCAGACTATAGAGTTAGTTTTTATTCATCATAAATCAGCTGTCCTGGACTATAATACTACCCGTTCAAAAACTTGAACATCTTGAAAATGCATCTTTCCATCAACGTTAGTAGACAGTTGTCTACTAACTTTGGCTCTCCATACCTGAGGCCATGATTCTAGTTGGAATTTGGAGTTTTGATAGAATTCATTTTTTTCTTTTTTAAACTGATGATTAAATTGCAACACTTTTTGTGTAGTTGAGAAGTTGATATTGTGATAATTATTCATATTGAATGAAAAAGACTAAGAAATTGTCAAAAAGCCTCACTCAAAAATCACTCACTGAGTTCATCAGAGATTGACAATGGTGTAATAACCGAAACCAGTCTTTCTAAGTTCGGTATCAATAAATCTGTAGTTTTTTGACAATTTCTTAGTCTTTTTCATTCAAAATTGCAACAAATATTATTGAAAAGAAATTGATTTCTAAAATTATGAAAAGTGAGAAATGACGTTTGTAGAAAAGCAGCATTATGGTAGTTTATTTTGTTAATTTCAAGACACCGATTTTTTGCCAACACGACAACACAGAATGTTCTCTGATGGGTTGATTCATTCATTCATTTCTTTACTTATTCATTTACAATGCAAATGACACTAATGTAATAACATTGGTAGATAAAATAATAAGGTAGTACTTTTGTATCTTGATTGGATTGGCGTATCGACGGCAGCCAGACCTGATAACAGCGCTCACACTCACATTCTGGTACGATAGGACAGAAAACTCTATGTTTATTTAAGTTTTTTTCTAGACATTTTAAATTCATAAATTATCTATCAGTTTCTGAGAAACATAACAACAGGTCAATATAATTTACTGAGCGCGAGGTCTACTGTTCACAGAACTACTAGTTGATAATGAGAAAAAACAGGCTCAGCACTTACGGTACCACAGTCCTACAGGACCTCACTATATAATGATGCTGGACCCTCCTCCTTTATCATAAAGACAAAATTGATTAAATAATTGATTAAATTCGTAGCCAAGTGTATCTGATCACGAACTCAATCACTCTCTCTTTCTCTCTCACCTTATCTCTCACTACCTTTATCTATCTCTTTCTACTAGTAGTTCTGTGAACAGTAGACCTCACGCAGTATTCTCATCTACAAGTACCTGTTGTCAACTGTTTTAAATGTTAACAAAATCAGTTCACGTTTGAATTTGTATTCCATAATTATTAATATTTATGTTAATTTAAACAATGAATAGAATATATTTCTATTCCAGAATTTATAATATTCATCCAGTTCCGTGATAATCTTCCATCTAATGAAAATTATTTTTTCTTCAATCAAAAATATTATAATTTCTCCAGCATTATTCAGTTCATTTGATTATTCTTAATCACCAATTAAATTAGTTTTTTCGAATGTGATAATATTGATACTGATGGACACGCATGATAATACCATGACTGCAAAACAAAATATTGAAACCAAAGACCTTGAAGCTGCGATTAGACCAAATTTATTAACTATATGTTAATAACTCAATCCTTATAGATTATATAAGATTGAACATAACTTATCATACGCATGATGAACATATGTGTTTGTCAACTTCCGTTCAATCTAATAGAATCTATAAGGATTAAGTTATAACCATTTTGTTAATAACTTTGGTGTAAACACAGCTTAAAGATGCATACGGTACCTCTTTAATGTATTTGATTGAAACCATAGACCTTATACAAATACAGTAATAGACTGGCTTCTCCACACATCTGTGTAATCACTTGTCAGCTTCTTTATGATGAATAATTCTATAGTCTGATTTTTACTCTAAATTGGCGTATGAAGGAGGCTCCTTTTTCCTTTTATATTATCCTTGAAATGCAAAATTTCCAAAAACCTAGTATATACGTCGACGCGCAATTTAAAAAGGAACATACCTGTCAAATTTCATGAAAATCTATTACCGCGTTTCGCCGTAAATGCGCAACATATAAACATATAAAATATAAACATATAAACAATAAACATATATACATATAAACATATAAACATATAAACATATAAACATATAAACATATAAACATATAGACATATAAACAATAAACATATAAACATATAGACATATAGACATATAAAAATAAACATATAAACATAACATATAAACATATAACATATAAACATATAAACATATAAACCATAAACATATAAACATATAAAATATAAACATATAAACATATAAACATATAAACATATAAACATATAAACATATAAACATATAAACATATAAACATATAAACATATAAACATATAACATATAAACATATAACCATATAAACATATAACATATAAACATATAAACATATAAACATATAAACATATAAACATATAAACATATAACATATAACATATAAACATATAAACATATAAACATATAAACATATAAACATATAAACAATAACATATAAACATATAAACATATAACATATAAACATCTAAACATATAAACATATAAACAATAAACATATAAACATATAAACATATAAACATATAACATATAAACATATAAACATATAAACATATACATATAAACATATAAACATATAAACATATAACATATAAACATATAAACATATAAACATATAAACATATAAACATATAAACATCTAAACATATAAACATAATAAACATATAAACATATACATATAAACATATAACATATAAACATATAAACATATAAACATATAAACATATAAACATATAAACATATAAAATATAAACATATAAACATTTAAACATATAAAAATATTAACATATAAACATATAAACATTTAAACATTTAAACATTTATACATTAAGAGAAATGCCAAACCGTCGACTTGAATCTTGGACCTCACTTCGTTCGGTCAATGAATAGGCCTACTCTACTAACTTCATCTATCTATTTCTCTATAATTTATCACTCTATCTCGCTTCCTCCTCATCTCTTCTCCACTGAAACAAAAGTTTGGAACTCTACTAATATCGCAGATAAGACAAGAGTTTGACTTCGATACTCCTCTGTCAACTTGCGTGGATTTTGAACAGCTGATACTTCTTTGATTGATTACTATCGTTGTAGAAGTTTCATTCATAATCGCTGTTTGTAGAAATGAATTAAGGAATGGGATATAAGTCGCATCAATTATTACTATTAGATAACTTCTTCAGCTATTATATTCACGACTGTTTTGGGTTTCTTACTATAGTTAGATTCACGTTATAATGGCAGTGGAGAAAGATAGGAGATCAACGTTGCCGATCATCTGTCTTGTCAATGCCTTCTATAGACGGTAGCTGATACAGGTTTATTGATGTAATATTAACTGCTCATTCTCATTTGAGATCGTCAATTATTTTTTTCAATAATTTCATAATGAATTTTCATATTTAAGATAAAATATTTTTTCAATTATTATTAATTTTAGATTGTTGAAAGACGATCTGGTGTTGTTATCCTTGTATCATCAATCTTTGTATCATCTTTAGTGGCAGAACATTATAATGGTAGATTGCCTCTCATACCATTAGCATTATTGGAACATTATAAATGAACTAATTTTTTTATAACATTCAGATAATTTATGAAGACTTTCAGTGATTGATTGATTGATTGATTGAGTACTTTATTATGTAGATTACAATATATACTGCTTATACACTTATATACAATAGCTTACAATACAGCAAAATTATAGATGAATTTACATAATATAGACTAAGAAAATAATTATGAACTGTATATGATATGAAAAAGCAGTTTGTAATATAATAACTATAGATAATAATCATATTGTTATGCATGTACATAAATTGGCGGAGCTTTGGACATATCAATGTCCATTCTTCGGAAAGAATATTAAAAATATCCTCCCCACTAACTCTCTACCAGTGAAGGTGATTGAATCACCAAATTATTGATAATGCATTATAAATGGGCACTACAGTTTTTCAATTCTATTTGTAGACTTTCCAAAATTTGTAATCAGGAAATTATTTCAATTTCAGTTTGAAGTGGATTTTTGGATAGTTTTCCACGGGGACGCGACAGTCGAGACCGACGACAGTCGAGGCCTGCGACAACTGTCGCCTAACGCAGGCGACATTTGAGTCCTCGTTTTCAGGATTTCTCTACCGTCGCTGGCCTCGAATGTCGCAGGTCTCTACCGTCGCTGGTCTCGACTGTCGCAGGACTCTTGTGTCGTTTGCCTCGTTTGACATCGACCCGTTTGCCACTACACTGAGTTCCAACCTCTGCAAAGCCATTAGCTACATGGTTGCCATGGAAACGATAAGAATAGGTGTATCTTTTCATTCTACATCATTGCTTTCTCGAATTATCAAATTCCAGGGACCTAAATTCTCAAATTCTCCTATTTAAGACTATCAAATACTTCAATAACGACTTAGTAGTCTGAGCAATTAGACTAATTGAAAGTGAATGGAAAGACTAAGAAATTGTCAAAAAACCACAGAGTTATTGATACTTAGAAAGACCGGTTTCGGTTATTACACCATTGTCAATCTCTGACAAACTCACTCACTGAGTTCATCAGAGATTGACAACGGTGTAATAACCGAAACCAGTCTTTCTAAGTACGGTTTCAAATAAAGTGATCACCAACAAGCAGTTCGTGATGAAAGGAGGAATTAAAGAGTATTATATTTATCCTACTCTCAATTATCACCAACTATTTGACGCCCCATGTTCATACCTCACAAATTCCTTCGTTACTTTTCCACTGCATTTTCTGGATTTTTTCCACTTCACGGGAAGAATTCCGGGTTACGGCGGAATTGAATTCGTTGTGAGAATGTGAAATTCTTGAATTGGAATTTTGTGGATGACGTCACACACTCATTTCTAATCGGTGGCTGAATGGAAAGGGGTGGAAGATAGTGAGATGGAGAAACGTGAAGAATTGGGGTGAAAAAAGAGGGATAGGTGATTAGACAAGATTAGAGTTCTTTATTCAGGTATGTTACAATATTTACTGGCTTATACACAATTTCACATTGGATTACAGTATTGCCAATTATTCAACGAATTTTACAAAGTATGGAGAGTAATTTAATGAGAATGCAATTTGAATGACGATATTATAATATTTTATTTATTCAGTATGTTACAATATTTACTGGCTCACACACTAATTTACTTTGGATTACAGTATTGCTAATTATTCAACAAATTTTGCAAAGTTTATTCAATGAGGATAAAGATTGAATGCAATTAGAATAACGACAATACGATAATCTATTTATATATTTATTTAGGTACAAAGAACAAATCATTAGAATATTGTGATGTGACCTCATATAGTGTGGTCCACGTTATAATGGCAGTGGGTAAAGATAGGAGAATGACGATGCCGATTCTCTGCATTAATAAATTATATTTCTACACTGTCAAAAACATAATTGGCATCATTGTGGACCTAGAAAAGGATAGTATCACCGGCTTTGTCGAATGATTGACAAGGAAAGCAAAACCAAAGTTGAACAAATACTGTCATTATAGATCGGCGGTGTTTCAACCGATAATTTTCGATTCTCTGGAAAGGATATGAAATAATATCTTTCACATCAACACACGATCACATAGGGAATAACTGGATATTGATTGATTCATTTCAATTGAAGAGGTTTAAAGGAGAGGTTCGAACTGAGAAAAACTTATGATGGAAAAAATGTGGAAAAAAGATTTCAGAGTGAAAGTGGATTAGAAGGAGAATCATGAGAAGAAAATGTGACGAAAATGGAGAACCAGGAAGAAGAGAAGTGCAAAAAGGAGTGGAATGGTGAAGAGCAGAAAGTGTAATGGAGGGGATTAAATGAGTGAAAGAAGAAGAAGAAGAAGAAGAAGTGGAAGAAGAAGAAGAAGAGGAAGAAGAAGAAGGAGAAGGAGTAGAGGATAAGCAGAAGGAGAAGTAAGAGGAGGAGTAGGAGGTAGTGGTGGAAGAGGGTGAGGAGGAAGATGATGATGATGATGACGATGATTAAGGTACAAAAATTGTAGCCTAAAATCTAGACTATATAGAATATTATTGATGCAACAAATACAGTATTATACAACTTAGATCTTTACCCATACCCAGCCCTAACTAAATTATGCCATGTTGATGAATCCAATTTCATGGGAGATAGAACTGATAAGATAGCCTCAAGATCATAACTGAAAACGCTCTTAACTTCTCAAACAAGAATAAAATTCTCTTATATCAAGTCCTATTATTTTTTTACAATCCTCGTCCTATTACCATAGGTAAGGAAAGTATCGCTTCCCGAAAAAAATTAAGGTACCCCAATTTCTAAATTTCTATACGTTTCAAGGTCCCTGAGTCCAAAAACGTGGTTTTTGGGTATTGGTCTGTATGTTTGTGTATAAGTGTATGTGCGTCTGTGTATCATATCCTCGATATCTCATCTCACAACCAACGGAATGACTTGAAATTTGAAACTTAAGGTCCTTACACTATAAGGATCCGACACGATCAATTTCGATCAATGCAATTCAAGATGGCGGATAAAATGGCGAAAATGTTGTCAAAAACAGGGTTTATCACGATTTTCTCGAAAACGGCCTCAACGATTTTGATCAAATTCATACATAGATTAGTGGGAATATAAAATCAAACTTTGCATAGATGGGGCGAAGCTCCTGGAATTCTGACAGATATAGGACTTGTGTCAGTTGATGGAGCTTATCGATGACTATTTTAGGTATAAATTCGATCAAAATCGTTGAAGCCGTTTTTGAGAAAATCGCGAAAAACCCTGTTATTGACAACATTTTCGCCATTTTTAAATGAAACGTAAAGGAATTTAGAAATTGGGGTACCTTAATTTTTTCGGAAACCAATACTTTCCTTACCTATGGTAATAGGGCAAGGAAAGTAAAAATTGTGGGGTAAATCTTGAAATAAAAAAAGAAAAATTTTCATTGGAGCCCTTATTCATTTTATTTTAGTTTTTTGACATATACAGCCAATCAAACATTCGCTGTATCTTGCTTTTCATATAATCAATAACATACAACAACATGTAGTAAAATATTTCGGCTACAGTCATTATACTCACGCCTAGGAATGCATCCAAGTAGACAACGGTAGAATCTATCATCTCATTGTTGTTGTATGTGTAAGTACGAACTTTTGGGTCAAAAAAATTATCTCTGAATATAATAGCAATTCTTGTAATGTGTAGTAAATCGAATATCTAAAGCATGTCACTGACTCAAGAGAAATCACCTTGTAGTTGGTGTAGTTACAAGATGGCAAACAGTCACAAGTGTCAACAAACTCCCTGTCTCCTGTGTCATAATAAGTGGCTTTGGCAACATTCAGAGCACAGGAGCTGTATTCATCAGAGCATATGTATGTTGATTCGTTGTGTGGCATGTAAAACAGAACACATCCACATTCTTTCAAAGCTCTCTGGTGGAGCACTCCATTAAACAGTTTTGCTGTGTATAATATTGAAAAAAGTCCAATGTTTTCTCAGTTGTGTTGTAGCATTGCTTGGCATATGGAACTTTGTACAGAAAATCGTCATCATCGACAGGATATTTTATGACCACTTCAGGTTTGATGAGAATGCGAGAGTCTTTTGATGGCTGAAGATGATGCCATCTCATGAATGGATTTGGAACATCCCATGGATTGTGGATTGTAAACCGATATTTATTGTCCCTGCCAATAAACTTGATGTATTCATGAAGACGACTATAATTCAAGAGAATATGAAATATGTCTGATTTATCTACCAAAACTGGTATCTTTGATGGTCGTTCAAAGCCGTGTGTTCCTCGTGAATATGTATATGACGGAAATCCATCAATCAAATTACTATTCAAATGAAGTGTCATGCTTAGTCCAAACCAATTATTTTCTATTTTCAAGTCCAAATTATGTTGTGCTGTATTCATCTTGTAAATCCTGGAAGGTGGAAGAATATTGGTGGACAAGCAGAGTTCCCTGAACATGAAAGTAGGTCGATATTTTATAACAGAATCATATGATGCTGAGAGATATAAATAGTGATAACTCGGAAATTAAAGATGAAGGTTCCAAGACTCAAATCAGATATGACAAATCTTTCCCTACTACCTGTACCATTTCTATTTGTACTCATATTGAACATCTTATCGAATGCTTTTCTTGACATACCAAAGATATCTGCCATCTTGTATATCTCATCATCATGTAGTTTATTGATAAGATATTCAACATCTTTCTCTGTCACAAGTACTGGGCCACAGATGGTCAATGAAGGATTGGGCAGGGTAGAGATGTTTTGCGGAGTGTTTGCCAATTCGATTTTCATGGGATCCTCCTTCCATTTATTTATCTTCATTCTATAAATTGCAAATAATGAGATAATAAAACCGATTACGACAATGCACCAAAAACATCGCTCTATCCAATGTCTGTTCGAATCAAGAATGTATTTCACCCATGTAATGATGTATTATCCAGAAAGTTCTTGAAATGGGAATCACATTCTCCTCTCCTCATCTGCCTTTGATATGAAGTTTTGGAAGTGGCCATGTCATGAGTGTGGAAAACACAACAAACAAATACACAGTTGATGATAGATCACTGAATATAGACTGAATTTCTGCACAAGAACTAGGATAGGGATCCTGGTACTCCAAACTGGATCACTCACTGAAATTTGCTATGTAAACTGGGCGTGAACCTCCAACAGACTGCTTATAAATGAACAACATCAGGGCGGGGCCACTTCACCCACAATTTAATTATTTTAAAAGAAGGTCATCATCAATTTTGTTTTTTTTTTGTTACTGGAGGTCAAAGATAATGTATAGGTTATTATTTCGAGCATGAAACTCATTTTCTGAATATTTCTCATCTCTATTGGGATTCGCATGGGACGGTTCGTGTCTGAGTTGGATCACATTACCCAATTGAATAAATAATAAGTCAGTCTGAGGTCAATAAATTATTTAAGTTGATTATTTTTTTCACTAAACACAAAGAAAGTATGACAAGCATGAGTGAGGAGTTGGGAGAGGAGGAAGAGGAGGAGGAGAAAGACCAGGAAGAGGAGGATGAAGGAGAAGTAGGAGGTGGATGAGGAGAAGGAGGATTGGAAGGAGGAGAAGGAGGAGATGATTGTGTATGAGGATAAGAAGGTGGTAGGGGAGGAAGAGCTTGTGGAAGCGGTGGTTGGTTTGTAACAGGATGAGGAGGAGGTGAATAAGGAGGAAGGGGCGGTACTACTCATTATATTTATCCCAGTTCTCAATCAATACGAAAATAATAAATATTTGAGTTACTATTGATAACGTTTCAGTAGAATTAATTCCTAAGTAATGGTCTCGTCACAATATTAATTTTCTAGTATGTCCACTGGATAATAAATCACTAACTTTTATTTTGTCTCATGAACTCCCAGCGGTACCCCCTGTCTTATCTCCAGAAAAAATGGTGGAGTTAGTCTTTTCCTCTAGCAGACGTCACCAGATCTGTATGGTGATTGAAAGAATATATGTGTGGAAAATTTGAAGTTGATTGATGGAAGCAATCGAAAATAATCGTCGAACTTAATCCTCATGAATGTAAAAGGGCTATAGACTCTAGTTGTCAATAAGAGCTTGCTACACTCATTCAATGAAAAATATTGGGAATACCGCTAAACAACGAAATAGAGAGTAGTCCTATGTCATGACTCCAACCAATGGGAGTTGAGTTATGAAGAATTGAACCAATCACATTCCAACCAATGGAAAAGTAGCAAGTTGTTTGTCATATAGTGGCAGATACCGTTGTGATTGGTCAGTTCTCCATAACTCAACACTCATTGGCTGTTGTCGTGTGGGAAAGAAATACTTACTAATAAACTAATACATTTGAGTGAGAGTGGATGAATGAATCAGTTCATGGATGAGACAATAGAAAATCTGTCAAAATAATTTATGATCCCCAAAAGTACTACACAATTTAAAGTTTCGGAAAGACCATTGATCCATGGCTGTTGTGATGGTGAAGAAATACTTACTAATAAACTAATACAATTTAAGTGAGAGTGGATGAATGAATCAGTTCATGGATGAGACAATAGAAAATCTGTCAAAATAATTTATGATCCCCAAAATACTACACAATTTGAAGTTTCGAAAAGACTATTGGTCCATTAGGTCCAGTGACTAATAGCTAATACTAGTCCATTTAACATGTATACCTCTCAAGAACTCACAGATACTCTGATTGAAGAATTATTGGACTGAGAAAGTTTATAATGAATACTATAGATATAACAGTGTCTACAGTGTCTCCCCTCCGAAGTTCCAAACTGCAATCTCCCCCCAAAGTTCCAAACTCAAATGGTCTCTTGAATTTAGTATATTTTCAAATCCAGATGTCAATCCGAATTTCAATCTAAACCGTAAACAATCTTGAATCTTGATTATTATATAGATCAATCAAACTAAATTCAGGATAGGCTTGATGGAAAACCCAAATAATTAGAACTGATAACAATGATCAGTTCTCAGACAGTAATTGATTCTTCTCATACTAAGGCCTGAATGCATGATCTATTTTCAAAGCTAATCGATTGATTGACATGACGAAATAGTCATTTTTACTATAATTTTCTCATTCTCATTTCAATATTGAACAAATTTCTGATTTGTTTTATAATGAATTTGCAAATTTATGAAAGTTTAAAAAAATTTCTCAGTTCGAATCGTGATAGTGCATCAAGCCTCAAGGTGGTTCCGCTCACCACATTCAAGTTTTTCAAAGTCTAAGTCAATAAGAAAATGTGATTGCGGTTATTCTTGAAAGTTTGCATTGTACTGTGGTTGTTGAAATGAAAAGGAAACATCAATTTAGAATATTTTACTAAAATTTAGTTCTTATGACATATACAGCCAATCATTCGGTGTATTTTGCTTTTCAAATAATCAATAACATACAACAAAATATAGTAGAATATTTCGGCTACAGTCATTATACTCACGCCTAGAAATACATCCAAGTAGTTAACGGTGGCATCCATCATCTCATTGTTATTGTATTCACCTTATCTAGATATTCCGTTATCCAGAGAGCCATCTATTAATTCTGATGTTCAATAATTGTGAACACAGTGCGCAGCCATTGTTTGTATTTTGTGAAATAACGGTAGTGTCACAAAGTGAATTTTTGTGACGGATAGAGAGCCGTCGTCCGCGTAATTTAGCGAATTTATTCTAGGTTAGAATAGGAATAGGATCGACTGCCGGATATATTTTGTTAGACTTGCAGTAGTGTATGCATTATCACATCGCCGTCAACCCCTTTAAATCATCAGCAGCGGATTCATCTAACCAGATATTTCCAGATCTTGTTTACCACTCGGCTACCGAGTTGAGTCGGTATCGCTCTTCATGAAATTTCTGGAATAGAAATATTGTTTACCGGCCTGAATTAGTGTAGCAATTACTATCATTGTCATCATTGCTGCACCCTTAGCATCAGGAGCAGCTGAGTCAACCCCGTCCACATGACCAGTGGCGTGATCGTCTTTTCAGACTCTCATTGGTCAGAAGCTCTTTCCCCCGGCCTCCTAATTTCAGCGACCCGGTGCAGCTTCAAGAAGACCGGAGAGAGCAGTAGTTCGGTGAACGGGTTCGTGTACGGCTGCGTTCGAGCGGCGCTCCTAATAGTGGTGTACTAGAGGGTTAATATTCTATTCTGTATTTTAGTGAATGGAATATTGTATGTCGAATTGCCGACTGTATTTGAAGATAGAACTTCCTGGGGGATTTTCTTTCTTGTTGGTTTTTTTCCTAAATTCGTATCACTGGGGGTGAACGAGTTATCCTTGGTTTTGAAACCTGTAAGGGATCTCAAGTTTGGGCTACAAATAGTTGAGTGGGAATTTAGCTAGGCTCTTATAGCGGATTATTTTTGAGTATTAATTTATTCTCGACTCTGTTGCAGATTGTCCATGAAACAACTCCCCACCGAAGTTCCAAACTGCAATGGTCTCTTAAAACTAGTATATCTTAAAATCCAAGACAATCCGAATTTCAATCTAAAATACAATCTTAAATCTTGATTTCATATAGATCAATCAAACTGGATTCAGGATCGCTTTAATGAGAAACTGTAATAATCTGAGATAATAATCAGAACTCCTGCAACCAATTTCTCATACTAAGGCCTGAATGCACGATCTTTGTTCAAAGCTAATCGATTGATGACTTGATGAAATGTACATTTCCATTACAATTTTCTCATTTCAAGATTGAACAGATTATTGATTGAATATACAAATATCCAATTTGAAAATTGAATTAGATCTTTATTTGATATTGAATAAACCAACAAATGAAATTTCTAAAAAAATCTAAGCTTGAACCGCGATAGTGCATTTGGGTCTCAAGGTGTCTCCACTCACATCATTCAAGATTTTTCAAAATTCATCTCAAGTTGATAAGAAAAGGTGATTGAAAGTTATTCTTGAAAGTATGCATGGTACTGAGGTTGTTGAAATGAGAAAATGAACATTCAGTTACAGTTTTTTATTCAAATTTAGTTCTTATGACATATACAGCCAATCAAGCATTCGATGTATCTTGCTTTTCAAATAATCAATAACATACAACAAAATGTAGTAGAATATTTCGGCTACAGTCATTATACTCACGCCTAGGAATGCATCCAAGTAGACAACGTTACTCTCCATTACTATCTGTACCATTTTTAGTTGATTTCCTATTGAACATCTTTTCAAATGCTTTCTTAGGCATACCCAGGATATCTGCAATCTTGTATTTCTCATTTCTATGTTTTCTCATGAGGTATTTAACTTGCTTTTTTGAAGGGAGTACTGGACCACAGATGGTGAAAGGAGGATGAGCCAGGGTAGAGATATGTTGGGGAGTTGTTGCCACTTCTATTGTCATAGGATCCTCTTTCCATTTATTTATCTTCATTCTATGAATTGCAAATAATGAGGTAATAAAACAGATTACGACAATGCACCAGAAGCCACGTTGAATCGAATGATTGCTAGGGTTTCCAATGTATTTCACGCCATGCAAAGAAGTATTCTCCACAAAGTTCTTGAGATGGGGATTCACATTTTTTCTTCTCCTCATCTGCCTTTGATGTGAAGTTCTGGAAGTAGCCATGTTCGTGAGTGTGGAAAACATAAGGAACAAAATGCACAGTAGATGAGAGATCACTTGATGGTATAGATTGAATATCTGCACAAGAACTAGGATAGGGATCCTGGTACTCTTAACTAGACCACTCACTCGAATTTGCTATGTAAACTGGGCGTGAACCTCCAACAGACTGCTTATAAATGAACAACATCTGGGCGGGGCCACTTCACTTTTAAAGTAAACTCATGGAGAGAAGCCACTTCTTAATCACCTTTTCAATTTCAATATTACTTTACAACAGAGATAATGTGATACGCAATTATTTTGGGTGTGGAAGTCATATTTCGAATAATTGTTATTGCTATTGGGATTTGCATGGAGATGCTGATGACTCATTGAGCCCACGTTATAAGAATTGAATGAATTCAAAAGTCATTCTGAGGTCAAAATAATTATTATAAGTGATTGGTTGTTTTAATTTACACAAATAAAGTATTGGAAGCAGGAGAAAGGAGTTGGTGGTGGGGGCGGTGATGGTGGGGAAGGAGGATGATGAGGAGCTGAAGGATGAGGAGGTGGGGGTGGCTCCTAGTTGGATAAATTGAATCAACGTTTTGGTAGAGAGTTTCTGGGAATGATATTTTCAATATTCTTTTTGAAGAATGGACATTAATATGTTCAATTCTTTGCCAATTTATGTGGATACAAAACAATATTGTCTCGAAGAAATTACTATAAATTGCATCTTTTTTCTTATCATGTACAGTTCAGTAAATGATCATAATTTCAGTTCATATTATGCAATAATTATTTGTAGAGTGAAAAGTACTGTTTTTTCTCCCTGAGGGAAAAGTTTGAAACCCGAGGCGAAGCCGAGGGCAACAATTCTCCTGAGGTAGAAGGAACATTACAATCATTATGATATACACAACATTTTTCCTTCCCCTACATTTTCATAAAAACTGCAAACAAAATGAGTTTTAAAAACGTACGTGACCAAACAATGTGTTACAACATAATCTAAAAAGTAAACAGAAACAGCTGGCTTGTAATCACAGTTCTCCGCAACAGCGGTGTACGCCATCTGTCGGCAAAATTAAAACAACAATGGCCGTCACAACTACAGCTATGATGAAGCTCCCGTTTCTAATTTGATTAGTTAATGAGGAATATTCGTTGGCTGGTATTTTGAATAACAAGGAATAAAAAATTATACATTTTTTTAGTATAGTGATATGAAGTTTGTAATAATTTTAGCAAAAAAACATAAATTTCATATATTGATCAAATTAATGTCTGGTTGAGTTATTTAATTTGCTTAGTTTAATGACTACTCCATATGCTTCCTCATCTGAGCTTAGACCTTCTAACCTATTTCAAATGTACGTTTTTAAAATAGAGATGCTCCCCATGATATTTAAATGGAGTCACTTTTACTCCCTAGGGAGTTTTTCTGTTTTTTACTACCGCGAGCGAAAAAGTGACACTTTAGTATTAGGTTTCAGGGAGTAAAGTAAGTACTTTAGACAGTAGGTGGAGGAAAAATGTATTGTAAGCTACTAAGTGTATTAGCCAGTATGTACTGTAATCTGCATAAATAGAGTACTCAATCAATCAGTTTCTGTATCTCTCTCTCTTTCTTTTTCCCTCTCTCTCCCTCAATCTCTCCCACTCGCTCTCACACTCTCCCACACCCTCTCTGAGTCAGTATATATTGTAACATACATGGATAAATACATAGCCACCTCTAATACAAGGCCCTGGCCTACGATATTGCAACGCCGCAGAGTAGGCCTAGAATCTAATACATGATTTGTGAAAAATATTTGAAGATATACCAGCTGATCTTTTTCACCAATCATGTATTAGATTCTAGGCCTACACTGCGACGTTGCATTACAACCGAAACCGGTCTTTCTAATATCGATAAATCTATCAATGTACATTGATACAAACAACACAGATTTTATCAAAAGTTATTTTATTCATCTTTTTAATAATTCAGAATTACTTAACACAAAAGATTAAGTAATTGTCAATAACCACAGATTCTATCGGAAGTTAGAAAAACCGGTTTTGGTTGTTATACCATTGTCAATCTCTGATGAACTCTCCAATCTCTTTGACAATGGTGTATCAGATTTACAATGGTGTAACAACCGAAACCGGTTTTTCCAACTACCAATGTACGGTATATTGTTAGATTTATCAATAATTAGAAAGACCGGTTTCGGTCAATCTCTGATAAACTCTGTTTATCAGAGCTTGGACAATGATGTAACAACCGAAACCGGTCTTTCTAACTATCAATAAATCTATCAATGTACATTGATAGTTAGAAAAAACGGTTTCGGTTGTTATACCATTGTCAATCTCTGATAAAACTCTCTAATCTCTCCGACAATGGTGTATCAGATTACCAATAATGTAACAACAAAAACCGGTCTTTCAAACTAGCAATAAATCTGTGGTTTTTGACAATTTCTTAGTCTTTTATTTATATGAATATCAGAACGAATGCAAAAACTAATTTTGTCAAATTTTGCCACGACAGGAACGCAAGGCGATCGCAGTGGAAGGGCGATGCGGGAGTGACGGGAAACGTGACTTTCACGCAGGTCGACGACGGACCTGTCACGGTGACGGGAATCGTGACGGGACTCTCCCAAGGGGAACCACGGCTTCCACATCCACGAGAAGGGGGACATCAGTATGGGATGCACCTCCACTAAGGGACACTTCAATCCTGAAGGCGTGAGTATAACCATAGAGAAACAATAGCATAAGTGGATATCCATGGTATAGGGTGTTTATGTCGCAACTTTTACTGTTATCTCAAGCCGATAGTCCACGTAGTTCTTTCCTGTGAAGCTTTATGACGCTGGTAGTCTCCTCTCATATTGTGCCGTTCATACACTCTTACCCGGTCAAAACAGTAAATCGACAATAATTGACAGTGATCGGCTTGAGATAACAGTAAAAGTGGGACAAAAACGCCCTAAACATGGGATATCTACTTACGCAATTGTTTCTCTGGATATAACTGAACATTGGTATAATATTCATAGCCTCATAGTCCAGGCTCAAAACATCTGCTATAAAATGAAAGGAAAACAGGGGTAGCAGAATATTCATCAAATCAGAGAGAATTTGATGCTCTACAAACCTACCTTATAATCATTTATCTTTGATGCATTGTTGGAGAGTTATAAACCCTGAAAGAGCAAGATATTGAATATTTTAATCCTGTCATTGCAACAATTCCACCTTTTCAAGGAAGAATAAATATTGAAAACTTTTGGAAATATCGCAAAACTCTACAAAACAAAACTGTAGAGAATTTATTAGCTCCATTTTTAAATAGTTGGACATGTCGGAACGAATTGTTCCCATGATATGTAAACGTGGAAGCAAAAAACAACTTTCAAACCATCCTCATTCCTTTATCAAGATTATCAATGAGGTTATTAAGGCTATCAATATCGATCAAGGTTATCAATGACGTTATCAATATCGATCAAGGTTATCAATGAGGTTATTAAGGTTATCAATGAGGTTATCAAGGTTTTCAAAATCGATCAAGGTTATCAATGAGGTTATTAAGGTTATCAATGAGGTTATCAAGGTTACCAATATCGATCAAGGTTATGAATGAGGTTATTAAGGTTATCAATGAGGTTATCAATGGGGTTATTAAGGTGATCAATGAGGTTATCAAGGTTATCGATATCGATCAAGGTTATCAATGAGGTTATCAATATCGATTAAGGTTATCAATCAGGTTATCAAGGTTATCAATATCGATCAAGGTTATCAATGAGGTTATCAAGGTTATCAATATCGATCAAGGTTATTAAGGTTATCAAGGTTATCGATGAGGACTTTTTATATGTTCACCTCCTAACTGGACCTAAAGCTGCAAAGTCAAAAATTGTGTTTAAAAATTTCACTTCGAATTTAATTTCTCAGTTTTTGTTATTTTGTTGCAAAACTGAAGATTTCACACTAAATACCACCGCTGCAACGGCTGCAAGCGCTGCACCGCCTCACCGCAGTCGTGAGGAAATGCGTAAACCGGCGAGATCATACATAAAATTGAAGAAAATTTGGTGCTCCATAAGCTCATATTCAGCATGGATTTTTCCCATCGAATTTGAAAAGTTGAAAGAACAAAAATAGAAAAAGATAGGAGTCCAACGTGTTTTTCCAAAAAGTGGTACACATCCAAGAGCAAATATCTCGAAAACTATAATAGATATGGGGAAAAATATATTTTCTCTAAATGAAATTTCCAAATTTGTATGGGATAATCATGGACGCAAGATGCATAGCTTTCTAGTTATATGCGATAAACCAAAACATGGTACCTTTGAACCACCCCTACCTTAGCACAGTGGGTAGGGGTGGGGACTTTTGATATGTCCACCTCATTTCTACCCCTAACCGGGTCAAAAATTGTCTTCCAAATTTTCTCCTCTATAATCATTCGTTGACTGGACTATTAATATTACGAGCATAATTATATTGGCCTTGATATAACTATAGCCATATTATAGTACTAGCATATAACCCATGCTTCGCTAGGTTCTAATTGAAAACTTGAAAAACTGTAAACTTGACCAACTGAAACCTACAAGAATTTTAAATAGGCCAATAACCACCCTCAGTAAATTGAGAATCTATATGCGTAATTTATTTTAAGTTAATCAGTTAAGTAGTTGAGATGTGATGATGCCTCTTTCGTGAATTTCCTATCTCGTATGTGTATAAATTAGCCAATTATCTTCTTATTATATCATGGTTCATCGGATTATCATGGTTATAGTCAAGGTTGATTCATAAATGAACAATCTAACAATCATTAATTATAATTCTACATTGTTGGGAAACGTTGTAGAGCTAGAAAAGGATAAAGTTATCTGCTTTGTCGAATGATAGACAAGGATAGCAACACCAATGTTAATCAAATACTGCCATTATAACGTGGACCTCACTAAGACATTCATGAATTGTTGTATGTAATGAGTTGAAGTATTTCGTTTCAAAAATATTTACTGGTGACAAAATAAAAATTCGAACTTTTTTCTTCGATTTGAATTAAATATCGGGGAGCGAGCTTCGCTCTGGAGTACAAAAGCATAGAAAATTTATTACGAAAGAAGAAATTATAATAACATTCATACAGAAATGTTCTATCTAATCACAGTAAATTGAGATTGATTCCCAGAGGAAAGCAAAAATTTCCCTCACAAAGGCCCAGTTGCACAAAAGCCGGTTGAATTTTAATCCTGATTAACTTCACGTGAACCAAATCAGAGAAGATCATTTGAAAAAAAATGGATCTACTGGAATTAATCAGGATTGGAAATAACCCGGCTCTTTTGCAACCGGCACTAAGTACCTAATAGAATGATTACAAAAGTTCAACAACTGAGTCATAGTT
>NW_024091032.1:0-23412 GCF_014356525.2 Nilaparvata lugens | reverse complement strand
TTGAAGCCATGGCCTCCACGTTCGACCGATTTCGACGACGTTTTCCCTCGGAGCTAGGATGCGCTCCAGGCAGCAAACTTAAATTTGAGCCATCATTCTGACTTTGCAATGCAGTACCATGCGGCTCCTTGGAAGGTCTCGGTGTTCCATAGTGGTTTCCTATTCGACCCATGCAAATCATAATTATTAATTTATAATAATTCTAGTCCAAGATGATTGACATAATTGAATTTTTTTCTAATTACTGTTTCTAAGGCTGTCAAAATAAACATAGTACCTATAATTTTACATGAAATGTAGTTGTTTGTTAAAAAAACTATGAACCGAAGATGAAGTCTGAAATTGTGAATGGGGCATTTTTATATTCTCACCATTTAAGAATAAAATTCATTTATTGATTCAATGATAGATATAATAAATTAAAAATGCAAATCAATAATTGCTTGGGGTTCCTAATTTGTTGGGGCACACTCAACAATTTCACCCCTACTTTCACAAAAGTAATTCTTGTAATATTAATAAGATTAAAATTGATTGTAGAGTGCGTTTTGAAGAGTAAAAAGTGATTTGATTTGAAAATTAAAAAAGAGCAATAATGATTTGACCGAGAAACCTATAGTACTATCAAAGTATTA
This sequence comes from Nilaparvata lugens, assembly GCF_014356525.2. Classification (NCBI taxonomy): domain Eukaryota; kingdom Metazoa; phylum Arthropoda; class Insecta; order Hemiptera; family Delphacidae; genus Nilaparvata; species Nilaparvata lugens. Next base: position 22,777 of record NW_024091032.1, on the reverse strand, counting down.
CGAAGACTTCCGCAACTAAGAATATTTTAGAAGTTTTCGGAAATTTTGATAGCACTTAAAGTATTTTTAGAGTATTATGAATTCAGTAATTGTGGTATCGAATGATTCCAAGAACCATTTCCTCTAAAATTGTTATAGTTAACCAGTCAATCTTTGACTCGACACTTGACACTACACGTACAAATATTTAACTACGTTGTGTTATCATCTTTGAATATTAAGTAGGCCTATTCCCCTAACACAAGCTTGGAACGAATGATTTAAACTAGAATAATATAAAAAATGTGCACAATTCAGTAAATTTCATGGAATATATAAAAAATGTGCACAATTCAGTAAATTTCATGGAATATCTTGAGAATTATTTCAATATTTAAATAACCATTGACTAATAATAAAATTCACGGTTCTAATATAGGTATACTAAAATAATCACACCTTATATAAAATTTAATTTCATGTTTAATGCGACCGGTCCTGAGTCAATGTTCAATGTTTATTGAAATATTCCAATAAACGTCCACTATTCAGTAGAATTCATGAAATATCCCAGTAATTATTGTGATATCTCAATAACCATTGACTAAATAATTTTTTGGTGGCATTAATATATGATGTAAAATTGTCAAATCTTATGTAAAATGAAATTTGGGCTCCAAAGCGACCAGTCCCAAGTTCATATATTTGTTTAGTGAGATATTTCAAATGTGCATAATTCAGTACATTTCATGGAATATCTTGGAAATCATTAAAATATCTCAATAATCAATGACTAATTAGTTTTTTGGTGTCACCAATAAGAATATTTTTATTGCCGTTAAACAAACTTAATTGTAATAGGCTACGTCAAAATACAGTCAGTTTTTTTAAAATACTATGTATACATAAAATTAAATATTCTTAATATACATAAATAATTATAATAATACCTATAATGAAATACAATCTAATTCTTTAGAGATTATTATTTTTGAATTGTATTTGTGTCAGATACTAGGTATTCATTTATATTATAAAAAGGATGGTTCTTTAATCATCTATTTAAAACATGATTGTTTAAAAGCTTTTTCCGGCAGATTCCGCACCCATGAAGGAAGTTTACTGAACATCAGTCGTCTCTGATAAAGATGACTCTTGTGAGTTTTTGATAATCTAATTTGAGGAATAGCAAGATCTGATCTGATCTAGTGAGTAAAAACTCACTCAGACTCCTGTACATATTATAATCATTGTGTAGAGTTGGAAGGGTTGCAGGAGAGGGATGAAAACTGTGTATGTCAGGCATTGATAAGAGGAAGGAGACAAAAATCTGGGAGTCATGTTAGATTCACAAATCAAATGGAACGCTCACATTGATAATATATGTAAAAAGATGAAACATATTATACATAAATTTTACAGGTTAAACGGGTTAGGTGATTAAATATATACTATTAATTTACTTTGCTTACGCCCAGTCAGTATTACAGTATGGCATTAGGGTATGGGGTGGGGCATTGGACGTACATTTTAACAAAATCTCCTTAATTCAAAAACACTTAATTAAAGCAGCACTTGGTCGACCCAGACGTTACCCTACAAATCTCCTTTTTACAGAATTCCCAGTTTTAACAGTTAGGCACTATTGTGAAAAACATAATATTATACATAATTAAAAACAGAAATCTATTACACCTCAAGCTCGAACCTAAATTTTCGAATGCAAGATAATTATCAGATTAACAGAACTGACATGACTGTATGCGAAGACAATTTCTTACATCTGCAATAGACTCATCAACCTGCTACCAGAAAACTTAATAGCAAATAGAACAACAAAAGCAAATCCTAAAAAAATAGCAGAGTGGATAAAATCAATAAACACTTCTCAATTCTTACAAACATAATATAATATTAAATATCACCATCATCTCATTTCACTAACTACAATCATCATAATGTATCAATTCAAATTATATTTCAGATATATTCCTTCCAACACAATATATATCAACATTGACTTATAACAGCAACCAATCATAAAATTTAATATAGCAGTAACTTACTCCATTTGTATTACACTTCAACTTTCTCATATTATCAGTATTCTGTACATTTTATTGTCACATATTTGTATTAATTTTTCTTCTCTTTCACTTGTGTATTTACTTTTTATGATTTTTTGGTACTCGCTGCCAGCACTCAAACCCTTGGTTTTGCAGGCAGCGCCTATTATGTTATTTTGTGTAACAAAGTTTTTATTTATATGAATACTTTGATTGTCTATCTTGCTTAACATTGTTTTGACATTTATCATTGTTTTGTATTATATTTGAAATGGCAAATAAAATTTGATTTGATTTGATTTTTGATTTCTCGTTCTAAAATGGTAATATGTTCTAAAATATGGTAATATGTTCTAAAATGGTCAAATGGTTCAACAACTTAATCAACTTCGATTTGTAATTTATTTTAAAGATTCAAATTCAATCTATCCACAGCCAACAATGCACAAACTGTACAATATTGAACGATTGTTACTATGATTGAAAAAATACAAAATAATATTGCTAGTAGAATATTGAACTTTTCTGTATGTTCAAGCAATTTCTCTTGTTTGAAATAACAAAATCGTTGTGATTACCTTAATAAATTCCTCGATTGCAACCATTTATTGAAAAAGTACAAATGATGCCAGTAGAATATTGAGCTTTTCTGTGTGTTCAAGCGATTTCTCTTGTTAGAAAATAACAAAATCGTTATGATTACCTTCATAAATTCCACTTTCGAGTAGACTTCCACTGGCGACAAGCTGCTGAAACTGTTCTAGTGTCAAGAATGTATAATCGACACCATTAACTTCACCCTCTCGAGGTTCTCTTGTAGTTACGGGCACTGTTCGTAGATAGAGATTATCTCTGATTGTATTCTGCAGATCATGATCCACAGAGCCTTTGAGGAAGCGAGAATTCAAGAACTGGCACAAATCCCTAGTGAGAAAACCTGAAAAAATCAACAGATAGTAAATCAAACAGTCGAATGATGAGGTCGTTTATAAACATTCTGGGTTGGTGACACGAGATAAGAGGAGAATCGAGTAATTTATGATGAACCAGAGAGGTCATGTGATCAAATGACTCATCTCTTCAAATAGACAGATGCGCCTTCATATCTGTAAAAGGCTGAAAATAAGCTGAAGCTTATTGGATAATGATGACATACAGGCGGCTGGTTTGATAACAAGGTTTATCGCAGTTGAACAATAGAGCATTAAACGATTCGTGCTAATAAATTCATTATTAAGCTATTTTATAGTATTTTCACTCCTCAATCTTAAGATCGACAACTAGAGTTTCTACCATCCACCTCCCCTCCTCGATCTTAAGATCAACAACTAGAGTTTCTACCATCCACCTCCCCTCCTCGATCTTAAGATCGACAACTAGAGTTCTACTTTATAGATTTGAGTCTTCTTTTCAATTTCCTCTTTACTAGTCTAAATTACTGTTACTCGTGCCATGTCATCTTGATAGGTAGTTTCACTTGATACGCTAAAATCTATGTAATAAAAAAAATAATTACAGTTGATTCGTTCAAACTTGCTTATATCATGCTTTTGAAGGGACGGATTCAAGGATCCAAAGGTTCAAAGAACCTCACACGTCAACCGAAGTTTATTGTGTTCAAACTTGCTTAAATGAGCGATATCTAAAATATGATTGAAAGATTCTTCAAACCGTGCAGGAGACATAAATCTCATTCACTTACATTATGTCAATTCCATGTTTATTAACAAAGATAATTACTCAAAATGGTCCCTTGCAATGGAGGAAACTTACAATCAAGGGGTAACAGAGACATAAATAAATGTACATGATAAAATCTATGAGTAGCGTGAATCGTGTATATTTCTCAGTGAGAACTATAATTGCCATGAGTTCTGGTTGGACTGTTCACACTCAGTACGGCCGAGCGAGTGTGAATAGTTCCATTGGAACTTATGGGAATTATATTCGCGTTACCGTACAGTGGGGTATCTTCATGTCGAGGGTGACTGCTTAGCACCATTATACAATAATAATAATCAAATTAATACTCCATACAGGCTATTGGCGAATGAATTTGCTATATATCATAATTATATCATTGCTGATAGAATCGTATGATGCATTCTCGAGATCGAGCTCAGTTGATTGGTGTGGAAATATCGATTTTTAAGCCAACTATCGATTCACAGTGATGTTTAGTACTTTTCATCTACTGAATTATCAAGTCTGAAATTTCTGAGTCTGAGTTGAACTGAACAGAAGGGAAAATTGGCATCATATTCATAAACTAACTATTTTTTCCTACAGTTACGTTGAAAAGTGGCCATCGCTGCACTGATTACAGAACGCAAAGAATCACTTTTCCGCTCTAGTGCGGGAAAATTTTTTCCTGCACTCCAGATATGCAACATGGCAACGCAAAATAGTTAGTAGGTTATATGGAGCACCAGTGCAGCAAAATCAAAATTAAGTTGGTAACTGTGACTGGTGCACGTTATAAGAATCTTGATGAGGTGGACAACACTGGATGACAGCAGTTGACAGCAACACAACCGCCATTCAACACACATACATTATTCTATTTTATTTATTAATAATAAAATTACAAAGATTTACATTTGATGGATTTCAGGCAATTTTACCATAATTACCCACTTTTCATATTCAATGGTAACTGTAGGAAAAACTTAATGTGAAATACGTGCGCAAAGTTCCTCTGCTGCACTCAAGAAACCATTCCGCCCTCGCCTATGGCTCGGGCGTAAACGTTTCTTTCGGTGCAGCAAACTGTCACTTTGCGCACTAGTTGCACAAATAACTATTAAAGGCTATATCTGAACATTAGGCTGATGAATTATAACTGACAATCAAGCATGTTTTATATGCATTTTTACAAGTTCAAAGACATGTTAGGACCAGGTTAGATTATAAACAAGTAGGTGGAATATTATAATACGCTTCAAGCCTGGTTTACACTAGTAGAGTTACTGGTCGAGTAACTGGCATACTAAGGCATACTAAGACTCAACTCACACTTACGCGACTCGACTCTAGTCGAGAGCATGTGTTTTCAAATGGTGACGTCGCAGAGACTAGAATCGACTGGTCTGAGTGTCACCATTTGGAACACATGCTCTCGACTAGAGTCGAGTCTCTTCTCGACCTGAGATGAGAAACAAAATGTGGAGAGATCAATAGGAACACTCACACTGAAAGCGTGTATTCGAAACACCGCTACATGTGGTACCGATACCGCGACATGTCATACGAACAACAGGTTTCATGCGACACATGTCCGACACACAGATGTCGAGATCTGTCGCAAGTAGTGTGTAAGCTCTGATTTGACAACACAGGTTAGTTCACGTGCGACATGCCTCAGACACGACACGACACCAGTATGTAAGCCGTCCAAGGGTGTGATCACATTGATTACTTTACTTTTCTTGTTCATCACAATTACTGAACTGCATTGAGGGAGCAACGATCCCTCAGTATATGACACGTCAAAGTTTAATCTAATATCTACCAACACTCCTATTTCAACACAACAGATCCCACATCACATACATCAATCAAACATTATTCAACAAGGAAGTCTGCTAACCTGTACGGACACAATGCAATAAGGAATTCCCTGAGTGCTTTTTTTGAACTCCTTCAAGCCATCAATTTCTCTTATGTGAGATGGGATTGGATTAAATATTTTCATTCCCATATAAAACGGGCCACTCTCCAGCAGGCTTAGTCTGTGATGTGGGTTAACAAAATCTCTAAATCTTGTATGGGGATGACTCACCTGGTTCTCCTCATACATTCCTCTATTTTTAAAAACGAAGATTGCTAAATCTAGTATATAAATAGCAGGAGACGTCAGCAATCTCTTTTCTTTAAAATAAGGTCTGCAAGAGTGCATTGTATTAATCTTATAAATTATCCTAATGGCTTTCTTCTGTAGTATGAATATTCCATTATTCTCTATACGTTTTCCCCAAAAAATAACTCCATATCTCATAACTGACAGAAAATAAGCGTGATATACAAAAAGAACAGTTTTCACTCCCTACTCTAGCCATTACTCTTAATGCAAACAAGGCTCTATTCAATTTACCAGTGACATGAGAAATATGTAGCTTCCATTTCGAATCATTCTCCACCATCAGACCCAAGAATGTCGTGGAATTGCGTATATGTGCAATTGCACGCTTGTTTATGCATGACCAAGCGCGCAGATGAGAAACAAAATCTGGAGAGAGCAATAGGAACATTCACACTGAAAAGCTCAATTCACACTTACGCGACTCAGGTCGAGAAGAGACTCGACTCTAGTCGAGAGCATGTGTTCCAAATGGTGACGTCGCGGAGACTAGAATCGATTGGTCTGAGTGTCACCATTTGTAAACACATGCTCTCGACTAGAGTCGAGTCTCTTCTCAACCTGAGTCGAGTCTCTTCTCAACCTGAGTCGCGTAAGTATGAGTTGAGCCCAACTCTACCGAGCTAACTCTACTCTACTTACTTGGTCGAGTAACTGTTTTCACTACAATTGAGAATAGTAGGTAAAGTGTGTTGTCTAGTGAACAGAACTAGAGGCGGCATGACTCTACTCTACTAGCTCGATACTGTTTTCATTAGCATAGTAGAGGTAGAGTAGAGTGAGAAGCGGTGGTGGGTGAAGCACTACTACGGTAGAGTGCTATACCACTCTACTCTACTTAAAACTAGTACCCTATAGTGAGGTCCACGTTATAATGGCAGTGGATAAAGATAGAAGAATAGCAATGCCAATTCTCTGCATTAATTTATTATATTTATCCACTGTCAAAAACATAATTGGCATCGTTGTGGACCTAGAAAGGGATAGTACCACCGGCTTTGTCGAATGATAGACAAGGATAGCAAAACCAAAGTTGATCAAATACTGTCATTATAACGTGGACCTCACTATACCATGACTCTACTAAGAACGTTTTCATTTGGAAAGTTCACAAGATAGTTATTACTTGCCCAGGAAACTCTACTAATGAAAACCAGGCTATAGGCCCCAACTATACGGGTGTCTTAAGGTGCAATTTCGAGCGGCGTCCCGAGACGCATGATTAGAGCACATAAACTAAAAATTCATTAGATTCGATGGAATTCATTAGAAGTGTTGGCTACTATGATTTCTTTTACGATTCATATCTAATGAAACATAGAATCCAATGAATTTAAGTTAAAGGTTATGAACTCCAGCCGCGACTGCTCTAACCACACGTCTTTTAGACGCGCGTCTCGAGACGCCGCTGAGGAATTGCACCTTTGGACGCGCTGATTTTTTTTCGCTCGTTAATCAGCTGATTCATCGTCTCTTATAGGGTATACGAGCGAAGTTTTAGGCGCAAATTTACGGGCGTCTTAGACGCGCTGAAGTTTTTTCACTCGTTAACCGGATGCATTGTCTCTTATGGGGAGACCAAATGCGTGCGAAATAGACGCTCCCCATGAGAGACCATGCATTCTGAAGACGCGCGAAATAAATTCAGCGCGTCTTTTCCGCCCGTATAGTTGGGGTCTAAAATAGAGTTGAATTTGTTTTGTAAATTGAATAGTAGGCAGGCAACCCATTGTGAGATGACTGTTATTAGGGGGAAAATTCATTTAGCCTATAAGTTTATCAAATAAGTAATTATTGACATAAAAGTTTTACCACTTTTTATAAGGCGTACCGTGATAATAAATCACAACGTATAAAAGTTACTTCATTCTTTTAAACCTACTGGACCATTAAATCTATAGATTTCGTGGTCCTTTAGATGGCTAAATGAAGTATGGGTATTTGAGATTTTCAAACTAACTTGGGTAAATCTAACCTAACTTACTGATGGATCTACTAGCTTCCTATAGAAACTTTCTATTATCAAGAAATCCTTAAGGTGGATCCCCACATATCAGTGACAGTGACAGTGACCGGCACAGTGAAAATATCATTTCCATGTTTTCCAATTGGAGTATTCCCACTCAGCCCGGCCAAGCTGGTATGAATAGTTCTATTAGAACTTGTAGGAATAATATTCTCACTGTAACGGACACGTTCACACTGCTACTGATATATGGGAATCCAGCTGATAACTATGTTCTTACTCGATGATGAGTTCAAACTAATACACTAAATCATTTTGGCATCATCATCCGAGAGAGATTGAACGTGCGGTACCAAAAGCCTAACCTTTTGTGAAACCTAACCTTTCTTGGAGATGATTTTGATAAAGGATCAGAGTTTATTGGGTTCATATGGGTACCTAATTATTGAAAATTCCACTACAGAACAAAAATTAATAAACGAAAAAGTGAGGTTGCATTCGTTTCTCAATTCATGTCTGTAACAGAGCAATCATTGGGCTTAGATTGTGATAATTATTCCACCTTGGTGACCAGTGGCAACTGAATATGATGCTAAATTAACCTAGAAACATGACAGGTTCCACTGTTCCACAGTGGGTACGGTATTTTCTAAGCATTTGAATTGTGTTAATTTCTAAGCATGAACATTTCAGTTAGGAGAACATTTCTCAAAAATATGTATGAACTGCACAACAATATTTCCTTGATCTAGTTGTTTCAGTTATAGCATATTGTGTTTTGTAGAAGAGCAATTTAAATTTATAATAGCCTTCTGATTTCGGATGGTTATTAAAACATTCTAGAAGTAATTTTGATGAATTTGAAAGTGATAAATCATGTATTTCAAATCCTGATTATAAGACAGAAAAGGTTAGGTTCAGTAATATAGCTTGGGTGCACACTTATAGGACACATATCAACGGTTTATGTTATTAAAAGGATAATAAAATAAGATTATATTCTGATATTGCTAAAATTGTTGACCGTTATAACCACTGAAGGTTATAAAATTCAATTCACTGACAAAACTTGACCAATATTTCAATGATGACCGAGTCAGGGCCAATATATGCTGATCAGCCTAAAATACGTTAAGGTTGTGTCGAAATGACATTCATGACATTTTGATCAACGGAAAATCTAATCAAACTGATAAACAAGGTAAACAAATTGGATAACTCACTTTGAAATAGAAGGTAAATACATCGAACAAACTTGATAGTTCACTCCCAGGTTATGGCAGATATTCAAACTACAGTTGCTAGACGACGCTACTATCATAATGTGAGATAAATCGATTTGAGCACAAAATTCGCATACAGTTAATTGAAACTAAAAGTAATTTACATGGCACAAGATTGTCGCGGAGAAATTAATCTCTTCACCTATCTAGACACGACTTCATAACAAGTTTAGTTTATGCAATAGGCAGCTAAACTATATAGATATAGCTTATAGCTGGAAGCAGGAACAGCCAACAGGGCTGCCAAGCTTACAGGTAGACCATTTCAACTTCTGTATGTTCTACGAGCGAATATAGCGGTACCAATGAGAGGCGTGGTAGGTGAAGGTGATACGAGAAACAAGATATACTTCTCATTAACGTTTATGTTGTGGTATTCTTATTCAACGTATTTTGTACTTTCGTAGTTGACATGAGAGTGAGAGGTTAGGGATAACTTTTACTTATATGCCAAGCAGATGACTTCCAGGTTGCTTGTGGCAATCGATTCAACTTGTTATTCTGGCGTTGGCGCCATATATTATTATGCGACGCTCACACATATAGATGAATTGATAAAATATAATTTCAGTTCATTCACTAACCTCACTGCATTGATTCACGGAGTGAAATGGTTCATAATGTCTCTATTACCATAGAGAAAAAATATCACTACATTCTCTTGTCTCTGCTATAACTTTATAAGAAGAAAAGCTATAAAGTTATCTCATATTGATCTTGAACCCAATCGAAAATCTGGCGCCTTACATTTGAAATTTCCCATACTAAGGCTGTGCAAAGGCTTAAAATAGACTTTCTACTGGTGATATTTTTCAAAGTTTTTCGATTTGTATATCATCAAGCTATCGAAATGAAAAAGTTTCCTCAGGAAAACATTTTTTTCCGATTATTACTTTTTGAGATATGAGCGCCTAAAGTTTAAATTTCTGGGACAGAACATTTCAAATTCGGTAAGAGATAAATCCATGAGATTTAGAGGATAAATTCCTCATAGTATTGTTGATTAAATAAAACAAACATTTTCTGAAAATATCAATTTTTGAGAAAGCTATTCAATTTACTAAAAATGACCAAGAATAACTTAACTAAAAGTTAGTATACTGATTATAGTATAATATAGTTACAATATTGAATAGCTTTCTCAAAAATTGATATTTTCAGAAAATGTTTGTTTTATTTAATCAACAATATCATGAAGAATTTATCCTCCAAATCTCATGGATTTATCTCTTACCGACTTTGAAATGTTCTGTCCCAGAAATTTAAACTTTAGGCGCTCATATCTCAAAAATTAATGACCGGAAAAAAAATTTTCCTGAGAAAAATTTTCCATTTTGATAGCTTGATGATATACAAATCGGAAAACTTTGAAAATATCTCCAGTGGTTTATTTTTAGCCTTTGCACATCCTTAAGCAGTATCAGTGAACCAGTGAGAATATAATTCTCATGAGTTCTAATGGAACTATCCATACCAGCTTGGCCGGGCTGAGTGAGAATACTCCAATTCGAAAACATGGAAATTATATTTTCACTGTGCCGGTCACGTTCACTGATACTGATATGTGGGAATCCAGCTTTAAAAGTATTTCTCCGACGCTGGGTTACTTGTGTGCTGTTCTTGAAATTGCCGTGTCTTCATCATGTGAAATTTTATATTCAATTTTATTATTGGATATTCTTGAACAGAGAAAAGCTGTTGAGATTTTTGCCGTCCTTTTGAATTCTAACAGAATACTGTAAAGATAACTTGACAAACATCATCTGCTTAATCTATTAAAATTTATAAGGACAGCAAAAAACGATTTGTGTGTAACTAGACTGATACTGCTAAATTAAATAGTTAAAATAAATAATTTCATATAACTCAAGAGTGTGCAATATTGAAATCAACTTCCAAAAGACACGACGATTCCAAGAAGAGCACACAAGTAAACAGGGTAAAAAATTAAGAATTTTTATTATAAGATATTTCAAATTTAAAGCGTCAGAACTACCATTAATCACAAATAAACAATAGTTATTTTCGTAAAAAATACAAACTTTCAGCAAAAGTTATGAAGCTGTATCTACATGATGCTGTACATACCAATGTCCGGCTGTTGAAACAGGCTGCAGATTACATTTCAAAGTTCATTAATGAGCGTTTTAATTAGTCAAATTTACTTGAATTCATGTTTTGTGTAAAATGAATATATTTTGCAAACATGAGGTCAACTTTGCAAGAACATAAAATTGAATCCACTATATCAATATAGACTCTTCTTGAAGTTTTGTAGATGTTGAACATGTTTGACTTTTGAATTCAACTTGAATCTTGAAGGTACATTCCAACCTATAAATGGGAAAATGAGATAAAAACAGATGTCACTCAATGTAGAACGTATAAAACCAATAAAATAGAAAAATATAATGAAAGAAGAGTGAGAAGAAAACTGTGAGATTAATTATATTTTTTACTTTATAATTGTATACTTATAAGAATTGAAAACCTGACTTCAAGTTTTCAAAATCGACCATTTAAATCAAACGTTAAAGAAACTTGAATCCAAGAAAACTTGACTAATGTAAACCCTACTTTAGCGATAATTATATCAACCTGGATTAACTGGGAAAATTCCTTTCAGCACACATTTCAAGTTGTGTGTTATGTGTTATGTTATGTATTCAAACCAATCTATTCAAGCAAAAATATATTTCAACAAATATCAAAAGATGAACAATTCCACTAAAATCACAAAAATACAAAATCATAAGATATGGCACTTCCACTAAAATAATCGGAGCTCTTCCACTAAGAGTACAAACAGAACAGCCAGGTCGATATGTGGATTTCAGCTCGCTAGCGTTCCTCTACCATCTATATCAATGTCTCCAAATGTTGTTATCATTGCACAGCTGTTAATGGCATCGATCTTCACGGCGACTTACTCGTTTCGTTCACACCTTGAAACGGAGTCATCAGTATAAAATGACCACTCTCTAAAGTCCACTGTAGTGGTACAATTCGTACAGTACCGTATCTTAATTCACATTTTTATCATATTCATTCCTGCATTTTTCTAGATTTTGGGGAAATAACTTTTCCAATTGTATACACTTAATGAATAAGTGTGGTACCGTATAAGATGTGGTAGCATAATGAATAAGATGTGGTATAAGTGTGAATAAGATGGTACAGGCCGGTGATACCAATTTTTAATATAGATTTTCTAATCAATATTGATAGAATGAGTTGATCAATTTTTTCTAAAGATCTAATCGCTTATCGGTACACATATTCATCAGTCACTCACACAGCATATTTCTGATTAGACACGAAAAAGCTATTCGCTGGAATTTCGAAGATCACCTCAGGTGGTTCCGTATCTCTTGGACTGAAGAAAGATAATATAATATGACAGCACTAATTCTCAGGGGAATGATTTGAGTAATGTGACTGGAACACTGACAAGCTGTGTAAAAAAGTAAATTCGTAAGGCTTTTGTTGGTGGGGAGTCCCTTGCGGGAAGGTCCCACCTTGCCTAAATACATAATTTGAGCCGTCAAAGAGTCTTACGACTGTCATACTTTAACCGGGACCAGCAATTTAATTTGCTCTGTGATTGCTCTGGACGCAAAGTCATGTTGTAGCAACTAATGATTCAATATTGTAGTTCAATCCTTGGTTGCCTTTTTTGTGGCTAAATTTTTTGTTAAGTTACTCGAATTTAAAGTTCGATAAAAATGATTCATTAAACTCCTGAACCGCTGAAGTACCCCTTCATTTATGATGCTTCATCAGCATGTATTGTTGAGGTTGACAATAAATTGATGCGCACACCTGAAATCCTGAAAAGCTTTCTCAAATACAATAAATGGTGATCTACAGTTATATGGCTCTAGCTAAGTATACACTGGATGTAACACGTAAAATTGGTTTAAAAAAAATAGCTACAAGCACGGTTGAATTCTCAAACAATTCAGAATTGAAAATATACACATCCTAGTCACGATGAGATATATTTAAAAAAAATCGCCGGGTCTCCTTTCAATGAGAACTACTTCTAGTAGGTACTGTAGAATGATCAATTTTTTCAAATATGAAAGGAAGTTTTCAGAGATAGGTTATACCTTAATACCTTCTTCTTCATCCTTTACCCACACTTGTGGGATCGATGGTGTCATAATACAAAACACTACTTAACACATGATTATGATCAAGATGGCAGTGTGAGGTGTGAGGAGTCCAACCCAGGTTTCAAACAACAAAAAAAACACACTATTACATGCCTGGCTAACAGGCCAAAATCTGAGTCAAGTCGTCATCCAGAGACACTATTGTACTGTAATAGGCAGTGACCTTTAAGCATTTGGTTACCACTCTCTCAAATGCACCAACTGCTTCACCCGTGCTGGTAGCTTGTCGGAGAAGCGTAGCGCTGGGATTCTGTAGTATACCTGTGATCTCTGGAGGTGCACCCTGGGAATGTCAATCAGCTCTCGATGTTTGGTGTTGTAGTGATGCACATCCGACCGGGTTTTCAAGTCTTGTTGATTCTTTTAATGTATATCAGGCAGAGAAGAATGAAGCGGCTGACAACTGTCAAAAACCCCAACCTAACAAAAGAGGCTTGCAGTGTGCACAATGTTCACTTGCAGTCATCATCCGGGCAGCTTCAGTACGTCCACAACCTTAGTTGAATGACCCCACAAGAGTAGACCGTAGGTAATATGACAGTGGAGAAGGGTGTGATACATCATGACCATGTAAGCCTCCGTCGCATGTCCCTGCAGCTTCAGTAATAGGAAACAAACTCTGGATAGTCTCTTGGTCACCTGCTGAATGTGGCTAGCCAAGCTTAGTCTTGAGTCTAAGACAAAGCCTAGCAACTACACAGGGTCTTGATCACCAAACTTCGCGTTACGGGCGCGACGCCACACGTTAACGTCACACCTTCAAGTGAGCACCTGCTTTTTGCATATCCCGTGAGGTGTGACGCGAGCTACTACCCATCGGCACTGTCAAGTCGGTAGGAGAGTATCACAGAGGAGTTCAGCCTGCATTGCAGTGTAACCACCCCAATTGACCGTGCACCTCGGTCGGGGCACTGCGCAGTTCCGGCGGTACGTGGGCCTGGTCGGGGCCCGGACGTATCCTCTAACTCGTCTACAGGAAAGAAAAAATACTCGTGGTTCCCAATTGTATACGTTTCTAGGGTGGGCGCTTGCACGTCCACCACACAGGCGCCTAAAAGGGGACACGAGCGTTTCGGAAAGAATCACCAATGAGAAGGGTTTTTCGACATGCTATGATGCCATTTCCAAGAGACGGAGGCGTTACCCGGGTCCCACAGTCTGGCCTATGGGAGTTTCACATGCTTGCTACTTCCAAAGACCCCCCGTAGAAATTCAGAGACCCTGATTCCCATAGTCTGGTCTCTCACTGGCTAACCCCGAAACTCCACCGGATTCTTCACTGTGCCCAGCTACTCCCAGTTCAGGCGACTCGGTTAAGCCATGAACCTCCCATAGTCTAGAACCTTCACCCATGCTACATCCAGGGACGGAATTACACAGGTCATCACGTGTACCCTCATTGATCACCAGACAGACTACACATGATATGTTGGTTCCTGTTTTCATTTAGCTGGAAGAGGTTGATCTGGAACCTAAGGGTTGAAGACTGCAGATGTTCCGCTGACATAACCAACACAGCTGAATGTCTGCACCTGATGACGTCAGGGATGTATCATCCGCAAACAAGAGAGTTGAGCCGTTGCTAAAAAAAAGTAAATTCGTATGGCTTTTGTTGGTGGGGAGTCCCTTGCGGGGAGGTCCCACCGCCTGAATATATAATTCAAGCCGTCAATGGGCCTTACGACTGTCATACTTCAGCCGGGACCGACAATTTAATGTGCCCATCCGATAACACGGGAGTGATCTGTTTTAAAATCTTTTGGCATTGAGAGGGTTTGAACCCGGGATCTCTATGCTGCTACGCAAGCACTCTATCCACTAGACCACGGATCACTCAAGAGTTTGAGCCGTTGCTGTTCAAGTCATTGAATATTATATTGGAAATGAGCTGGACTGTATATTACACTGTGGTTATTTAGACACAGTCTCAAGTCCAGCCCAACTACAAACCTCTTAAAAACAGAAATACAATAATGAATACACATTTTAACAATACATAAAGAACTAACATACAATTTCATGATTATTCAATGGAATCTAAACCATGAATAAGCTGGTATTATATTGTAGTTGATGGGCACGCTTCAAGAATCGCATAGAATATATTGAAGAATCAAACATACTTAATCATTCAATCCAGAAACTTCCTAAAGTTTAGGAAGTTTAGTCTTAAGGAAATTTAGGATTCCTAAAGCTCAATCCTCTACTTTATTTTATTTTTTCTTATTGCGGATGATGAGCTTTTTCTTATGCGTGGGCAATGAAAAGTGTGTGAGTTGATCGATGAGATGATCAAACGTCCATGCCATCGGTGGGATTCGAACCCACGAACCAGACGGTGTTAGCAGACCAAAGTTTGTAACGCTCCTTACCACTAGACCACACCGGCCGGTCAATTTATTATAAAATTCTCATTTGAACCTGATATTTTATCTAAGAATAATCTATACATTTAGTTTTCAGCCAAATTCTCCATATGTGTTGATTTCAATCCAGGGTGCATCACATACCTTATCAATAAATCGTTTGCCTGTGTTGTACTCATTACAATATTTATAAATAGAAGATGATCCCAAATGCATATTTTTCTATGAATTTAATCAGCTCGAATCCGTCATGGCCTGCATTGAGGTCAAGTGGAATAGTTGCTATAGTGAGGTCCACGTTATAATAAAATTATTCGATTATTTGTGTTGCTATCCTTGTCTATTATTCGACAAATCGGATGGCGCTATCCTTTTCTAGCTCCGAACCTTGCCAGATCTTTTTTGAACAATTTAGAAATATAATTAGTTGGCGAAATATTTCATCTCAATCATAAAAATGTATTATAAAATAATTGAAAAATATATTTTCTTGGCGAATGAAATAGGCTATAATTCATTATTATTAACAAGAACGAACAGGTAATATTACATCAGATATACTGTTATCAGCTATCTTCTATAGAAGGCAGTGACAAGGTGGAGAATCGGCAACGCTGTTCTCCTATCTTTTTCCACTGCTATTATAACGTGGACCTCACTTCAGTGAAATGTTATTTAGATATTATAACTTAAAACAGGAGTGACTAGATTATGAGAGAAGTTATTAATTCACATATACATTTGGGTTGGGGGTTGAATTTGAATTTTGAAATAGGAATTCTGATATAGAACTTGGGGAAATTTTATCTTGCAGAACTGAGAGCTTGCAAGATGGTGATGTCTTTAGACAGTGCTTCGTCTTTTTTCTACCGTTTAAATTGAACAAAAATGATTTTTTTTCTCTATTGCGGTTGATTCCCACATGAGATTTTTGCTTGTGCGTGGGTAATAGGGAGTGCAAGGGTGATTTGATGAGATGATCAAACGTCCATGCCTATTCGGCGGGATTCGAACCCGCGACCAGGATTCACTAGCACTAGCAAACTGGAGTCGTCTCCGCTATCCTGGCCGGCATATAACTTATTCAATTCTAAACTGAACCTTCATTCACGGTATGAGTGAAAAAGGTAACGACTACCATTGTATGTATAGATTGTGACTGTTTACCATGTAGTAATACGACTTTGTATGTACATGAACTTTGATATATACTTTACCATGTATTTAAACTTTAATTTTAAAAAAACACTTTTGAAGTGAAAATACACTTACTTTTGTAGTGCCGATCGTTTCGACCTGTTGTTGGTCATCATCAGACTGTGGGAATTTACTCTTTGGTCAGTTGAGAGTTTGACTATGTTATTGTCATTGATGAATTTGTCTACTTTCTGGTCTATGTCTGTTTTATGCATTATAACTGTGATGTTGCCTTTGTCAGCATTAGTGATGACTAGGTTGTGTTGTTTCTGCTTGTTTTTTATGCTTTTCAATATCATGTGTTCTGGGTTGGTTTTTTCTGAGGGCTTGAAATTGTTTCTGTTTCTTGTTATGTCCTGTCTCAAGTATTCTTGGTCAGGTAGGGTAGTGTTTTGTATTGCAGTCTCTGTGTCTATTATAGTATTGAATAATTGGGATTGTGAATTATGATTGTTTGTTTTGATGTTGTGTTTCAATCCTTTGTCTAGTAATTTCATTTCTGTTTTTGTGAATTCTATTTCAGTGTTGTTGATTGTTCTATTGTGAAAATTATGTGTGGATGTTACAGTTGTGTTCTGGGTATTCATAAGTTGAGTTAGTTTAAGGTTGTGTTTGGCTTTGAACTTGTTTTTCATAGAATCAATAATTTCTTGATTGTATGATAATATTTCATTAAATTCTATATGATGTAGTTCTGAACTCAGTTTTAAATGAAGATAGTATGCTTTCTGGTTGAGGTTATCTTTCTGTTTGTACAAATGTTGAATGTTGTTTTTAATGTACAGTTTCTGAGCTTGTTCTTTAGTTTTTTGAGCAGGGGAGTTTTGATTTTTTATACTGATTTTTGCATAGTTAGGAATAATGGAGTAAATTCCCACAGTCTGATGATGACCAACAACAGGTCGAAACGATCGTCACTACAAAAGTAAGTGTATTTTCACTTCAAAAGTGTTTTTTAAAATTCAAGTTTAATTTTAACAGTGAAAAAGTATGGATATGCAAGAGAGTAACCATGTATTTATCAACTTTGTGAATTAGAATATTTCACTTACCGGCTGGCGCTGTTTTCAAACTAACTGGATTGCCACTTCTGCAGCAATGGTTAAGCCAAGCAACCGTATCTTTTCTAGTGTATCCAGCCACATTTTGTCCTTGGATGTTGAGTAAAATGTCACCCTCATTCAGTTTCCCACACAGATATTCTACTTTGGCTTCATTCACATTGGTCACATACGCGAACTGACCGTTGTCAGAACCGCCATCTACATTAAAGTTCAAGCCAGTATCTGGTAGCGGGGCAAGAGTCACTTCACACACACTGCCAATCGAACGTGCTTCCGACTTGGAGTCCGTACTTGGCCTCTTCTGGCCAGAGTTCTGCATTATTATTATGACATAGTATATACACTTTCAAGTATTTCTTCATTACAGCAATGGAAATCTCCCATCTAACGTTCATCCATTCACATCACAGAGCCTGCCAAAATAAACAGAGTTATTTAGTTTTCACATAAATCACATAACAGAGCAAGCTCTAGTGGTGTAAGAAAATTCGCCTCAATTATAAACGGAGAGTATGAAAGAATAAATTAATTAGATCATGTTAATATACTATAGTTTTCACATAAAATCACATACCAGAGCAAGCTCTAGTGGTGTAAGAAAATTCGCCTCAATTATAAACGGAGAGTATGAAAGAATAAATTAATTAGATCATGATAATATACTATAGTTTTCACATAAAATCACATACCAGAGCAAGCTCTAGTGGTGTAAGAAAATTCGCCTCAATTATAAACGGGGAGTATGAAAGAATAAATTAATTAGATCATGTTAATATACTGTAGTTTTCACATAAAATCACATACCAGAGCAAGCTCTAGTGGTGTAAGAAAATTCGCCTCAATTATAAACGGAGAGTATGAAAGAATAAATTAATTAGATCATGATAATATACTATAGTTTTCACATAAAATCACATACCAGAGCAAGCTCTAGTGGTGTAAGAAAATTCGCCTATATTATAAACGGAGAGTATGAAAGAATAAATTAATTAGATCATGTTAATATACTGTAGTTTTCACATAAAATCACATACCAGAGCAAGCTCTAGTGGTGGTGTGAGAAAATTCACCTCATATGCAAATGAAAAAGATAATGATATAGTGTTGATATCCCCTATACAAATATGAAGAAAGAAATTCATTTGCAGAAAGAAACACCTAAAAACAGCATGAATATAAGACAAATTATATAAAAACTGTAAATATATAAAAACTATAACACAAACTGTACTGCAAATAAAACCTTCTGCACTGCCAACAAAAAGCACATTGAGAAGACATTGATATTATTGAATTGAAGAAGCAATTCTCTCAAAAAACTCATAAACTCTATAGGGGCAAATATTTGATGCTCTGCGGCGAAGTAAGTCTACAGTGAGGTTAACTATAGCAATTTCATGAAAAATTTCATGAAACAGACCTGTAACATGTTATTGTGATCTTGTCTCCAGCGTGTCATTATTCACTCAAATCGTTATCAAGTAGGGTGACTATGGTCAAAAAACGCACATTTTCATTTGCAGCTTTGTTAATTCTCAACATAATTCTATGTTCATGGTATATATGCATACTCGCAATCTTGTTGCTTATTGGAAGTTATAGAAAAATAATTAATCTGGAAGGAGATTGGAGAAAAAATGTTTTGGCTGACCATTGTCACCCCGCAAGTGGGGTGACTCTGGTCACACCTATTACTACTGCATACACTCTCTTCACTGATGTGGGGCTGCAATGGTCAGAAAGAGCAGACTTTTGGCTACAATTTGGTATAATTTTTTGTTCAAAAATGTTACTCTCAAGTATACAAAAATTGAGATTTAGATAAAATGGGCACTTTAAACAAAAAAATCATACAATAATAATAAGCACTACAAACTTGAAAATTGGCAGTTTTAAAGATAAATATACATAGTTTATTAGGAAAAATATTATTAAGTTATAAGTTTTGGATAAAAAGTTATATCCTTTGGAAAATTGTCGTAAATTTTTCGGTGATGAAAAACCGCAAAACTTTGCGGTTCTACCTACTAATGAAATATCTTCTTTCTCTGGCCATGCAAAATGTAACCCACTTTTTCTAAGGTACTTGACAACGTAGCCTACTCGTCTTCTTCTTTGTTCATTTGAATGATCTGCCCAACAAAGTGTTTTTATTCTATAGTTTATATTTAATTTCAAACTTATATATGTAACCATTAAAAACAAATAATAATAATTTTCAATTGCTTCAAATCATGAAAAAAAATGTTTTTAGCTTTGACCATATTCACCCCATCGCAGTCAAGATTTTGGTAGCGTTTACAAAAAAAATCTTAAAAAAATATATAAGATATAGGCTACAACTGAAACTCATAGAACCTCTTTATTACATACCAGGCTTAGTCACACAAAAAATTAGATGCCAGGGACTACATCTTCATATATTTGGACCGAGGAGTTTGGAGAAGAAAAAAAGGATCCGACTTATTTTTTTTTTAAGAAACCATTTTGACATTGCATTATTGTTTTATTATGTCAAAATGATCACAAAATAGTGGAGTATAAGTGGGTATTTTTATGTCATAATAGCTTTACTCGTTTCCAAGGAAATCAATATAATAACAAATTTTCAAATTTGACCATAGTCACCCCTCAGGACCATAGTCACCCCGCTTGACGGGGTGTAATGTGAAGAGGGAAATGTGAAGTAATGTGTAACGGGAAGTAATGTGAAGAGAGCGATCATTTATTTCTATGCCAGTTAATGTAAGTGTTCTTGGAGACTTCTTGGACAGTATAATCTGAAACCGGTGATTTATGGCCTTGGGTAAAAACGTAGAACACTTTGAAGTCTCTATTTTCCGAATTAGATATTGAGTATAGTGAGGTCCACGTTATAATGGCAGTATTTGATTATCATTGGTATTGCTATCCTTGTCTATCATTCGACAGAACAGATAGCGCTATCCTTTTCAAGCTTCGCAACGTTGGTAGACCGTTTTTTAACAATGTACGAATATAATTTTAGTTAACAAAATATTTATTTTCAGTTATGAAAATTTATTATTCATCACTGAAAAATATATTTTACTGGCGAATAGAATATATTGATTATTCTCAACAAGAATGAACAGTTAATATAAGTTATACCGTTTCATAAAACACTCATTCACATGGGCTACTTTTTAAATTAATAGAAACAATATTAAAATCTTGAAGCACCCATTTATTGTTATTTTCGCCACACTGCACAGAAAGCAGCTGTTTTCCAGTCCCTACGTAGATCTGAAAGACATTGTTTGCAGACGACTCTCGTCTGACGTCAGAACAGGTTTCTTTCCGGCTAAGGCCGGAAAGAGTACTTTTGAAAATGTGTTTGGACAACTGTGCCATAAATGGTGCATTGTGTTCAGGAGGGTGAGATCGGAAATTTCCACCCCACTTTGAGTACCCTACGACGTCTGGTTCTTGAGATATGAGACATCAAAGTTTCCCCCCCTCATAAAACATTCTTATTCAATTTATTATTCTTATATAGCTGATGCCAGAAAGTTAGGCGGCTTTGTGGGTCACATGGTGTAACCTACTCACAGCTGATGCAATGCATCTATTTATTGCCAAGCTAGATGACAACTCTACTTGACAACATCAGCTGTTGTCAAAGCACAAGAGATCCACAAAACCGCCTAACTTTTTGGCGTCAGCTATACCTGTAGTGTGGCGAAAAATATCATACACGACTCTCTCAGAAAGGTGTTTATGGTATTCGGATACATATCCTCATACCGTAAACACTAACTTTCTGTGCTTGTAGCGTAATATACTATTAAAGTTCTTTTTTAAAAAACTATCAGCTATCCTCTGACTGTGAAAGGCAGTTATTGCAAGACTGTAGTCCTATCTTTTTGACTGATTTTAAAACGTGGACCTCATATATACTCTGAGAGAGGAGTCCCCTAAACTGAATATTAACTTTCAGCACGCTGCACACAGGGACAATAGTAGCTTCCACTAGCTCCCCTGGGAACGCGGAATTGGAAATGGCATGCACATTTGAGTTCCAGACATTTCCAATTCCGTCTTCCCGTGACAGCTAGCGAAGATACTACGGTTCCTGTGAGCAGGCTACTTTAATGCTTGCGTTACTGTCCCTCCTCAAAAAGGATTTTTTTCTAAAACTCATACAACGGACATAATAAGGTTCCATAAGACACTGATGCTTATTTACGACTAAGTTAGATGTGGAGGATATTGGGCAGGGTATAAGTGCTGATCGTTACGTTTTCAGGACCACAATAATTAATCTGAAATATTGTGAACGATTGTAGTTTCCATATATTATGATGAAATTCTATCTTCCAATCAATATACTGAAATATATCATTATCTAGGCACCTATTAATATAATTGGTTGGTTATACAGGCCGACACTTGTGCTCGTATAAAAACTAATGAGATTCGCGTTGAAAACTCGGTGTAAATCAAAGGAAATCATAGTTGCCAATTCTCTGTTACCACCGCCTTCTTTTGTAGGCTTGATATCTATGACTTAATGTTATTTCTGTACATCTTATGTAATATTAATTGTTGATTCTTGTAGGCCTAGATAATAATCATCTCTATCTCAATATATGTTATTCGTCAAGAAACGAACGAATTCCAAGGCCATTTAGGACCTGATTATACGGGCGTCTTAGACGCGCTGAATTTATTTCGCGCGTCTTCAGAATGCATAGCCTCTTATAGATAGCGTCTATTCCGCTCGTACAGTTCACCACATAAGAGACGGTGTGACAGTGTATTCTGTTAATGACCAAACAAATTCAGCGCGTTTAGGACG
>NW_024091031.1:0-20030 GCF_014356525.2 Nilaparvata lugens | reverse complement strand
TCTTCACAACACCTATTTCATTGTAAATGTCATAGTATTCTTGCTTTGTCAATATGACCGGTCTTTTTCAAAGAAGTTTCTCAGCTCGCCGAAAGATGCGGTCTGCAGGCAGAAAAGAATGACCACGAACAGGGAAAAATAACAATACCATGTTTGATAGAAGTCGTATTGGTCTCCAAAGAGTGAACTAGGGTTCTCAGTACGATGTTATTCGTGTTTTGAGCTATGCAACCATCACAAAATAGTCTTAGTATGGAACATCCCTGAAAGTTCATTTTTTGAAGGTGGATGAACATGGCTGACAAAATTTCAATGCTCCCTTTTCCGGCCTGTTCTTCTGTCCACGTGTAAAACACCGGCTCTTTTGTCTTGAGGTCAGTTATACATAGATTATAAAATCCAAACTGTCCGGCATAATATGCTTCTTGGATGGTGGTTTTCGGCAAAGGTTGTATCTGCTGTAGATCGAAGCATAAGCTAATAGAATCAGGGACATCCAATCTCATATGCTCGTAGAATGCCTTAGCTCTTTTTGAGTGAACTCGTTTTTGGACCATTAACTCAGCCTTCTGAGAAGATTGCGCTGCTGCAGCTTTGATTTGTCCCGTAAGTAAGCAGCACGTGCTGCAAGTGTCACTTGCTGGAGACTTGAACCCAATGTTGAACTCATTAACAAAAATTCGCCGAAACATACTGCAGGTCACTTTCAATTCTTCATTCTGTTCATTATACATTCTACTTAATTTACTAATACTGAGTTCACTGCTAAGATATAATCTTTTTGATTTTTTTCGGTTGTAATGTGACTCTGTTTCTTTAAGTTTCCTAATAAACTCCCTCACACTTTGTTTTTTCATAAAATTCTTATCTTTGGTAGTGTCTCCCCCTCTTGTTTCTTCAACTGCCAAGCCGAAATGAATTTTTTTTTGCTATGTTTTTTATCCTAGTTTCCCCAACACCATTTATCACACGAAAAAACTTCAAACACACGGGAATCTTCTCACCTGCTTGCGTTGGTAAAAAGTATTTTATTGAGTACTTGTGATCACTTCAACATTTCTTCTTCTTGTTTTGGTCGGCAGGCCTGTGCCTATGTTTTTGAACTGAAGTAGTATGAATTAAACTAGCAATAATGTTGTCTCTTTTTGTTAGGAATTTTGTAGAACTCATCTTTGAATGTTTTTATGTTTAGAGGTCTTAGTTTCACACAGGAAAAACGATTATTGTCATGTTTGCAGGGCTTAAAAACTAGAGCCTTCTTGGGAGCTGCATACCTGGTTAATTGTTCCAACTTCCTTTTCCCTCCTGTAGTTAGTTTTTTCCGAGTTCCTTGATTAAATTCACCAACACTTACACTACCATCTGTGCTATCCATTCTCTTGAATCAATTCCTAACTCAATAATTAAACTGAATAATAATAGCACTAACAGCATGAACACCAACGAGTAAAGCAGTCAAACATAACCTCAAATGACAAATGTGTGTTCAGGAAAGTAACTGTCACGTGACCTATTGCAGCACTCCTATTGGTTGTTTGGGAATAAGATGTTTTGCATGAAGTTTTGCGATGGAAATAAGACGTTTTGCATTTAAAGGTTGTTTTCAACATACTATTACAGCGAGAAATAATTTTTTTGCATGAATTTGAAGCGAGAATCGGATTTGGCTTTGTCTGAGCAATCCATTGATGTGCATAACTCAATTTTGAATTTTTAGTGACTTAAGCCTGATTGCATGTTACCTCCTCATGTGTGTGTGTGTGTGTTTGTGTATGTATGTCTGTGAACACGATAACTCCATTCCTAATTATTAACCGATTGACTTGAAATTTTAAACTTGATGTCCTTATACGACGAGGATCCGACAACAAGAAGTTCATTAAAATTCAATTCAAGATGGCGGAAAAAATGGCGGATAATTACTAAAAACCCATGTTTTTCTCGAAAACGGCTCTAACGATTTTCTTCAAATTTATATCATAAATAGTACAATATAATCAATGAATGTATATATTTTTTCTGAGCAGACGGTCAGTTTTGTCATAGGCCCTTATTACAATATCATATGCCTACACATTTTAATATCTAGGTAGGTCTACTATAATTGAAATATTCAATAATCTTCCAACTACTCATCCACTCATGATATTTGGAAAAATATTATTAATATAAAACATAATTCTCAAGTTTCAAACAGCAAAGTTTCTATTTTTTTTAGAATATCATGTTTCTGGCCAAGTTGACTCAGAATCAACCCATTTAAAATGCTTTAATCACTGAAACACTAAATATTTGTATATCATTATGTTGTATGATTGGGTTGGCAGTGGTTGTTATTGGCAGTAATTATTATTGTTATTGGCAGTAATGTACAAATATGAGTCATCCACCAGCCTCCCGTCCTTGGGAAGGGGTATCATTTGATTTACCGTATTTGATTTTGGTGGAGCAAGCTATCTCACAGTTACCGTATTGATCCTTATTCCAACTGGATAGAAGTTGAGAAAATTAATAATAAGTCTGCATACTGTATCATAGAGAAGTTGAAAATGATTTTGAGACGTTCTGCTAGTAGTCACAAAGACTTGGCAATTTTTTTGCGGGATTATAGAAACTCTCCATTGAATAGAGTGAATGCAAGCCTAGCTCAACTTTTTCTGAATAGGATGCTCAAATCGAAATTACCCACAAGTTCTCTTCTTTTGAAGCCTATAGTATTGTGTAAAGTTAGTAGGAACAACACAAATGAGCGTCATTATAATAAATCAGCCTGTCCTCTTCCTGAATTTGAGAGAGGGAGTAATGTTTCAATAAGAAAGTCTGGGTCTCAATTATGGGTGCCAAGTGAAGTTGTTGATAAGCTTGATGCTCCTAGGAGTTATATAGGTAGTTAGGGATGAGGTTGGTAAGGAATACCGCCGGAATAGAAGCATGTTGAGAATATCGCTAAACAAAGTGGTGTACAAAACCAGTAGTGATGATGCTCTGGGTCCAATTTCAGATGGCAATCTGCCACAAGGGTCACACATGGCCAATTGCCACAGAATCCACATTCAGGGGAGACTGACCATCCTGAGGAAGTTGCAGGACCAATGAGTAGAGTAGCTGAGTAGGTAGACAAATAAAAAAGCCTAAATACCTACAAGACTATGTTTAATTTATTAATTGTGTCTATTTTGAAATAATTATGTAACTTACATGTACCTAGTCTGATTTTTGTATTATGTAATTGTGTGTAGGTAGTTTTGTTTTTTTCCTTGCAGCAAAATTAATGGATATTAATAATACTATTACTGTGCTTCCCAACAATATTATCATATTTGTTACATACCGTACTTTATACTTATATTGTACTCAGTTTTTATAAAGGAGGAAGGTGTAGGCTATCATAATTATGTTGTATGATTGGGTTGGCAGTGGTTGGAGTGGCTGGAGAATTTATAATAAATAATCCCGAAGTACATAAATGTTGTTTTAATAATTAATAGTGATACCCAATTGATACAATTTGCACTCAATTGCAAGTCTTATGTTTATAGGTAGTGTGAAATACAATATTTACATACCATAACTGATTATTTGATTTACTTAGATAATTAAATTATCAGGAAATTTTCCTGAGGTTTCAGAAATCTTTATACTCTTTTGAAATATCATCCATAGGAAAGTGTATTCTCTATACCCTAGAAGCACATTATACATAATATTCTGTGCTAGAAGAACTATACTACGTTCCACGTTATCATGGCAGTAGATAAAGATAGGAGACCAACGTTGCTAATTGTCTGTCTTAATTTATTAAGTTTCTACATTGTTAAAAACGGATTTGGCAAGGCTGTGGAGCTTTAGAAAGATAGCGTTAGGTATCTGTTTTGACTAATGATAGACAAAGATAGCAACACCAAATATTACCATTAATACCAAATATTACCGTTAATAAAATATTACCATTATAACGTGGACCACACTATAATTCTCACGCGTTCGATACTGCTGCTTCGATACTCCAACTTGTGTATCGATACCTGTAAAGTATCGCATCTTCCGATACCACCGGTATCGAAAGCAAAATATCGATACCAGTAAATATCGAAAGTATCGGAACGTCCTTAACGACACTACAACAACAACTGAACCAAGCGCCAACGCTAATAAACACAAAGGAGGTTTTACGTATTGATTTATTCTCCAGTATTTTTAGTTATAATATCGCTAGAATCATGGAATCTATTGTAAGTCTATTCCTTTATCACTGTATCTTTTATTATTTAAGTAAGATCTTTTTCTTGTTTTGTTAGTATATAGGATACCGTACTTACTTGGGCTATAGTCTAAAGCTGCATTTAGACCTACACCAAAGCTATTAACAAAATGTTAACTTAATCCTTATAGATTCTTTTAGATTGAACATAACTTATCATACACATGATGAACATATGTGTCTGTCAAGTTCCGTTCAATTTGATAGAATCTATAAGGATTAAGTTATTAATATTTTGTTAATAACTTTGGTGTAAACCCAGCTTAACATATTTCATTAGTAATTGATAAGCATCAATTACTAATAGGCTATAGCCTACTTGGACTTGGTACTCGAGATACCAATACCAGACAGAATGTGACAGATCAAAATTAAAATTTTAATCTAATATTTCATGTTCTGTTGAGCCAAAACAGTATGAAATCTTTAATTGAAATTTGAATAAAATGTGGTTAATGTTGAAAAGTATAACTTGGGTATTTCATTTATTTATACATTTATAGTTACAACATCATTCTCAACTATTAATGATTGGGAGGTTCATGTTATTATGGCTACCGTAATGACAGTGGAGAAAGATAGGAGAGCAGGGTTGCCATTCTTCTGCCTTGCCACTGCCTTCCATATAAAGGATAGGTGATACTGGTATTTCTGATGTACGGTAATAAGGCAATATTAACTGTTCATTCTTGTTTGAAATAATAAATAATTTTTAAATTCATTAATCAATAATTAGGTTTCTTATTTTCATTATATTTCTAATAATTAAATAATAAATTTTCATATTTGAGTGTTACGGCCACCGAGGTAAGCGCAATAACAAATTACTTAGTAACTTCTACTGGTGGAGCCAGGTTGGACTGAGTGAACACAAATTGAAACGAATACACTTTTATTGATAATTGGAGGACCAGACCAACAATAAGTTGATCAAATGAATTACTCAAACCAATAAATCAAGTTCAATACAACAAAGGGGTGTAAAACAAAGTCTTTCATACAAAGGCGGGAAATCTCACTACATGAGGCGGAAGCACAACTTGTTTAATTCTATACTGTCTTTATAAATTATACTCAACAATAATAAGTCTCAGATTGATATTGAAGTGGTATCACAGTAATAAAACACTTAGAGCCGATTAATCTTGTAGAGAATCAACATGAATGTAACTTGGAGCGGGAAAATGACACGAGACATAGCAGGAAGCGGGATTGACTTTGCACAGTGTACTGAGTGAACGATGACTCGAGAGCGACTCCTTCAAAAAAGAACGGTTCCTCGGCGAACCATAGATCAAATAGCTCTGTAGGAACTAGAGGCAGCGCTCATAGTGGTTACTTACCGCAACTGGTTGGCGGTAACATTGAGATTAGCCTAAATAATATTCATCTATTCCATTAACATGACAAACTGCAAGTAATAATCCATTTTTGAACTATTTTTAATGACACTACAGTCTAATATCTTTGAATATTAGTTATTAAAACTAGTGTTTAAATAAAGAGTGTATTTAAAAACACACATAGTGTATTTAAAAATATTTAAATATTTTTAAGGACACTACAGTCTAATATCTTTGAATATTAGTTATTAAAACTAGTGTTTAAATAAAGAGTGTATTTAAAAACACACAGTTAAAAACACACAGTGTATTTTTAAATACACTATGTGTATAACTAATATTCAAATATATTAGACTGTAGTGTCCTTAAAAATAGTTCAAAAATGGACTAAATAATAGTATATTTTGCACCTAGGGTCGAAAATGAGACTTCCAGCTTGAAATCAGTTTTCAAGTCCGAGGCCGTAGGCCGAGGACTAGAAAAGATTGAGAGCCGGAAAAACATTTTTGCCCGTGGCACGAATGCTATTTTTCGCCACACAGAAAAATAAACAATATAAATATGAGAATAATTGTTTATTAGGCACTTCCAAAAGCAAAACAGGAAGGTCATAGCTCTAGCAAATCTGAGGTAATCTGAATATCAGGAAATTGTCCAAGTATTTTTATTTTTTATTCTGATTTGTCTAAATAACCTAAAAGATTATGTTCAATTATGTAAGAGGTTGAGTTTATACTTTTTATTCTTCCAAATGATGATAAGATGATATTATTATAAATGTTTTGATTCTTGAATAATAAACACAAATAATGAAAAGTTTTTGATCAGCTGTTTTAGCACACTTGAAATTTGGCCAATCTGAATGTCAACGTCAACAATGCTTGTTGTTGTTGACTTCGGAAGTTTAGGTTAGAAGATCTATCCTACTCTGAAAGTCGAATTTGAATAGTTTATAATATATATCTTATCTGCATTTTATTCATCCAAATAAAATGATAGTATCTTATTGCAGAATACCTATTCAATTCTAAAAGCATAAACTGATTCCGTTTCATAATTCATAAACCATTTTGTAAACACGTTCACATCAAATCAGAATCAGCTGACTTCAAGGTTATTTTACAGCCCTAGGGCCGTAAAACTTTTACCGGCCTGGTCAGAAAACAATCATTTTCGGCCTCCATATGACGCACGAAAACCAGCTCATTACATCCAAGTGGGGCGAAAAAGGTTTTTCTGACTAGATTGGTTTGAGATAATTGGATGGTTAGTACGGGTAGAAAATATAATACCATGAGACTTTAAAAAAATTGTACTGATTTCAGGAACAGGAGGTGAGGGCCAATGTCTGTTCTCCCATACTACTATCTGTTAATATATTGTTAATTAATGATTACATGCTTCACAATACACAAATAGCTTCTCCTTTTGGAGATTCCAAGATTTCTAAGGTCATCAATTTACATTATCTACTCTGTGTAACTAATCAAAAATCAAATTCTATGAACAAACTGAGCAGTGCGCGATTAGTGAGCAGTCAATGGTATCAGTATTTTAAGACCCTGGAATAACAAACCTATGTAGCCTACCCTTTGATGATGAATGTGAAACAATAACACTAAAAAGACTTGAAATATATTTTGATGATAATAATTACAATTAAAATAAACCTTATTAACAAATATATACAAAGGGGCCTCTAACAGAGGTTAATGAAAATGATACAGCAGGCTGTGAACAAGTCAGCTGTGTAGACGACACGACGCGCAGACGACAAGTCGACCAAAATTAGGTTATGTCAGTGGATGTTATAGTGAAATCTGACACCTCTATAGAAGGCAAAGAATTGGCAACGCTGTTCTATCTTTCTGCTATTATAAAGTGGACCTCACTATAGGATTAAATAAGATATAAATAAAAATAGAAATCTAAATACCCTTTTTTAAAATAGTTCACTCACAACATGCTTCGGCTATATGATGCCACTATCAAGACTTGATACATGCTATAGACATGTTGTGGGTAAACAATTTTAAAAAGGGTAGGCTACTTGGATTTCTATTTACAATTATTATTAAACGAAAATCCAAATTAAATTCGTTTAATCCATCGTTCATCCATGCCTTTCCATCTAGCCGTTGACCTTGTTATCAATATTTGCAGTAGCAGAAGTCTTCGGGGTGATTTACTGCATTTAATTTGGATTTTTGTTTAATAATAATTATTAATTCATTAGCATTTGAATTGCAATATCTCAGTAATTTCCATCTGTAGGTTTCTATTTTTATTTAAGAGTAGCCCTAACAGAAGAAATGACGATTCAATAAGAGTATACAATATACATCCAAGTACTTTATTGATTTGTGTGCTCTATTAAACCGGTTTTCTTCTGCTTTTGAAGATGGAACCTGAGCCATCGAGGGTCTCTGATGAAGTGCCAGTACCAGTAGAGGTATCAGACATCAAAGACATGATTGATACAGAAGACAGGCTTGGCGAGCTGAAACTTCTCAAAGAAGAACAGGTAACTTCGTATGCAGTATTTATTCGGGGATGCGACAGTCGAGGACTGCGACATTTGAAGACTGATTTTCAGTCCTCTACTGTCGCAGTCTTCAACTGTCGGGGCTGTGGGAAGTTTAAAGAGTCCTTAACGGTTTTTGTAAGAATTCATTGATTGTAACTAGCTTACCCGGCGAAATTCGTACCATCAAAAAGTCAATTTATCTCATGTCACACTTGACTTTATTTGCTGAATCATGAAATTTATCTGACAATCAATATTTTCATTTACGTCTCAATACGGATTTCCTATGTGCTTAGTCATGCAGCATTTATTATTCCGAAAACATATTCTTCTCAATCAATTGGTAGTAATATCTATCAGAAATAATAATAATAACATGAAAAATGTCAAGAATATCAAGTTCTTTCTTTGTGAATTCTGTATTTGTTAGGTTTATTGTCATTGAATCTGTATTTGTTAGGTTTATAGTCATTGAATCCAACCATGAATTCTACAAAAGAACTGTAAACCTAACAAATACAGAATTCACAAAGAAAGAACTTGATATTCTTGACAAAGGCCTCAAACACAACCTATCCTACAAATGCAATAATGGCACATTGAAACAGGTAGTTATTGAAACTGAGAAATATGTAATAGGAAACACTTCAAGCATATTACAGAGCTCAAACATGACAAACAATAAAACCTTATTATACTAATAAAAAAGAAACACCATACCAAAAATCCAGAATTATCGTTAATGCATGAAAAATCATACAATGTGCTCGGAAGGTTAGGTTGAAAGACATCTTATAAATTAGG
This sequence comes from Nilaparvata lugens, assembly GCF_014356525.2. Classification (NCBI taxonomy): domain Eukaryota; kingdom Metazoa; phylum Arthropoda; class Insecta; order Hemiptera; family Delphacidae; genus Nilaparvata; species Nilaparvata lugens. Next base: position 11,094 of record NW_024091031.1, on the reverse strand, counting down.
AATATTAAAGAAAAATTACCAAGAGAAAAACAAGAACTCATAGCATATTTTGCTTTCACTGAGTTTACATCTACTACAAAATTAATATAAGTTTCAAGAAGTTGGCAGAAATAAAACTTTAAAATAAATTTATCAAAGGACATTACAACGAGCACATTTCAAGAGACCAGCTCATGGAAGAAGAAAAAGCAAGACCAAAAGGAAAACGGATATGCAAAACAATTAGTTTTGCATTGCCAACTGCACCAAATAAAACACATATTTTATTTTTGTGTTTATGCTGACGTCAGAGAACAGGTTTGCCACTGCGCATCCTATTCGTGACTCCTACCGTCTTCTTCAATATACCGTGGATAGCCCCCTGTAAATCTGATATGATATTGATTAATGATTCTTTCTAATAATGATCAATTCAATCTTAAATATATCCCATTCATCAAGGAGAGATATTTTCCCATAATTTGGTAGTAAATTCCCATTATTGAGAAGAAATATTTTGGTAGTTCATATTTTTGCATAGTCTGGTAACAATTCGGCAACTGTGTGGAGTTGGAAAAAGATAGAGCTATCTATATAAGGTATAAAATAAACATCCAAGCACTTTATTGATTCTTGTGCTTCATTAAACCGGCTTCCTCCCGTTTTTGAAGGTGGATCTTGAGCCATCAAAGGTCTCTGATGAAGGGCCAGCAGAGATATCAGACATCAAAGACTTGACGGATTCAGTCGACAGCATGTACAGGCATAGCGAGCTGAAACTTCTCAAAGAAGAACAGGTAACTTATTTTGCATCCAAGTATTTATTCACTTTATTTATTTACTAGCAGAAAACCCGATCTCCACAAGGGTCTAATTTGAAACATGACAAACTGGAAACTTGACGTAATGAAATCTTGAAGAATTGAAAATAGGCCTACAACCATCCTCGGTTAATTAAAAATCTGAATGCGAAATTTCAAGTTAATCAGCTTAGTAGTTGAGACGTGATGATGCATCAAACATAATTTTCCTATCTTATACGTGTATAAACCAGCTCTTTACTTTATTGTAGTATAGATTTCAAATACAATTTCAATGGATGGTTATAGCCCATTTTAAATTCTTCAAGATTTCAGTAGGTCAAGTTTTCAGTTTTTCAAGTTTTATTGCAGAGCACCACGGGTTACCTGCAAGTTTTTTCATAAAAACAGAAACGTATCTTGTCTCATATCACAGTTTATCTGTTATCATCAAATAATAAATGATCTTGTCTGTATAATTTGTGGGTGTATTATCTATTGTAACAATAATGTATAATATATTTGCAGGTATCAGCCACCCCTGTACAAGTGGAGCAATCAATCTCAAACGAAGGAGTCAACTTGATGGAAAATGAATGCAAAGACAAGGAACGACCATCTAACAAAGGTTGGTTGATCTATGGCAAACATTCCGCTCTTCAATTGAATTACAAACTATAGTGAGGTCCACGTTATAATGGGAGTGAAGAAAGATAGGAGAACAGTGATGCCGATTCTCTGCCTTGCCACTGCCTTAGCTGATGATACCGGTATATCAGATGTAATATCAACTGTTCATTCTTGTTGAAAATAATCGATTATATTTATATCGTCTAGAGATATATTTTTCAATGATTGAATAATAAATTTTCATATTGAGATGATAAATTTTGTTAATTAATGAAGTTTTGAAAACGATCTGGAAAATTTGCGATCTAGAATATGATAGCCTTATCTGATTTGTCAAACAATAGACAAGGATAGCAACACCAATGTTAATCAAATACTGCCATTATAATGTGGACCTGACTATAGTACATTTTTACAGCAAGTTATAAAAGTATAGAAGCTTGCAATATCATTGATCATACTCCTATAAGTTTTATTTGAGAATACTTTCCACCTCACCATAAACAGCTTTTAGACCCGGACTCTAGAACACTTAAATCTTGAATCCAATCCAACATTTTAAATCTATATAGAATCCATACCTTTGATGGTTCATAAGATTCAATACAAGTAGTTTAATAGGTGTTCTAGAATCTGGCTCTAATTTAATATAACTTACTTCTTATAAAATGAAAAGAAAAGGATCTCTATTTGCTGGAAACATTTGCTCAGTCTTAGTACCGTAGTGATGTCAGTTAAGATCTAAATGTCTCAATTTAATCATTAGAAAAAAGATTGCATAAGAAGATATCCCAAGGTATAGGACGTTTATGTTCCAAATTCCATTGTTTATTTTTTATTGATTGATACAACAAGTACATCATCAAAATGATAGGTAGAGAAAAAATAATGTAGTCTTGTGCTACACCTCTCCCAAATTTAGATAAGGTTACACATAGTTCGAAATAGGTCAAGTCTTGTAGTGCTTGGAATAACAGTGAAATTTGGTACGCAAAGAGTCTATCCTCCGATGCTATCATCTCTCTTCAATATAATTTTGTACACTTTTTATTAAAATGTGTTCTCTCTGATATTTGCAGTGTCAAGTAGTATGAACGTTTCGTTAATGTTTCAGAGATAACTCTACCCACTGCCTATGTCAAACTGTATCGCATTGGAGTGCTGGATAGAATTGCCAGAACCCTTACCAAAAGCAGCGCTCTGATGACGATTATGATGATTTGATAATGATTATGTAAGTGTTTTTCCAAATATTTTAGATATAGACCTATGGTATATTTTAAGTTCCCTTAAATTGCATGGAATTAATAAACTCCTGTTATCTGGCTCAGTCAGACTGGCTGGGTTATTTTGGAAACCAAAAATCTACCATGAAGAATGAGTTTCGAAAGTGGGTACTGAACATTGAATCACAAAATTTCATAAAAATCATTGAACAGATAATTCAGAAACATGTTTAGAATAAATTTATCAATACAATCTCTCATAGTTTGATTCTCCAGTCATCAATGAAAAACAACAACAATGCTAGAAGAGGATAGTGATATCTGCTTTGTCGAATGATAGACAAGGAAAGCAACACCAATGCTAATCAAATACTGTCATCATAACGTGACCTCTCTATAGGTATTGGCAACTCTACATTCATCATCAATCGTCCTTTTTTAATTTGGCACAAAATCTCATTGCATATACATGTGAGAATTATATACATCTGTAAACTTTGAATGTATAATACAATTACAAAAATTATATCACAACAATATTATAGAATCATATTCAGTTAAATGAAATCATTGTGCTGAATTACCCCCAGAACTCTCAATACAATTTGAAAATGTTGTCCATCCATTTCAATGCACTTACTTACGTTTCACCATGTTCCTGGCAACTATTGTTAGCTTGCTTTTCTCTGTCCTCATGATAGCATTAGTGGTGTCTATCATCAATTCCTGTGGGGATGAGGATGCTCCAGTAAACAAAATTTCTTTAAGCAGCTCCACAGGAAAAAGTCAAAACATGACAGATCAGGGGATGTGGTGGCCACAATCCTTTGAATGTCCCTACATAAAAGTCCTGTAGCGAATTCCTTTGTTCAAAAGTAAATACTGACCTTCACTAGTTCAACAGCTAGCACAAGAATGAATAGCCATCCCTACGCTAGCTCCAATCATAAAAATTAGAATCGTATCTAAAGTTTTTACAAAAATCATGCATTTTCCAAATAAATACATTTATCCAAGCTAATGAGCAACGGGTCGTTTTTAAATTAACCTGTATATTGTGAATGTGCATTTTTGTGATTTGTCATTGTGAATTACATCACTGCTGATGATTGACGTTCTTTGGATTGATATTTGAACCTTGTGATTTTAGGAACCATCATCAGCTGATAGTGGGAGTGATTCGTCTGCAGAAGAGGAGGAAGAAGGAACAATGAAGAAATGGTAGGAGAGGGGAGGGTTTCATGCAAGACTTACTTCTAAAAAGCTTCATCAATGTAAATTCTGTGCAAAGATCTTCTCTCATAATTCAAATTTGACTGTTCACATCCGTACTCATACCAAAGAGAAGCCTTGATCATTGTACAGTATGTACAAAAACGTTCTCTCAGTCTGGTCATCCAACTATTCACATGCGTACTCACTCCAAAGAGAAGCCATTCCATGTACAGTCTGCACCAAAAGGTTCTCTGAGTCTGGTGCCTTGACTAAGCATATGCGTACCCACACCAAGAGAGCCTTTTCAGTGTACAGTCTGCACCAAAAGGTTCTCTGAGTCTGGTGCCTTGACTAAGCATATGCTCATTCATACCAAGGAGAAGCCTTACCAGTGTACAGTCTGCCCACAAGGTTCTCTGAGTCTGGTGCCTTGACTAAGCATATGCGTACCCACACCAAGAGAAGCCTTTTCAGTGTACAGTCTGTACAAAACCGTTCTCAGTCTGGTCATCTAATATTCACATGCGTACTCACTCCAAAGAGAAGTCATTTCCGTGTACAGTCTGCACCAAAAGGTTCTCTGTTTCTAGTAGTTTGACAGTTCACATGCGTACCCACACCAAAGAGAAGCCATTTCAGTGTACAGTCTGCACCAAAAGTTCTCTGAGTCTGGGGGCTTTACTAAGCATATGCGTACCCACACCAAAGAGAAGCCATTCCAGTGTACAGTCTGCACCAAGAGGTTCTCTGTTTCTAGTCATTTGACAGTTCACATGCGTACTCACACCAAAGAGAAGCCTTTTCAGTGTACAGTCTGCACCAAAAGGTTCTCTGTGTCTGGTCATTTAACTGTTCATATGCGTACCCTACCGAAGAGAAGCCATTCCAGTGTACAGTCTGCACCAAAAGGTTCTCTGAGTCTGGTCATTTAACTGTTCATATGCGTACCCACACGAAAGAGAAGCCATTCCTGTGTACAGTCTGTACAGGAAGATTTTCCCAGTCTAGTCATTTAACTCGTCATATGCGCACTCACACCAATGCGGGACCATTCCAGTGAACAGTATGTAGAAAAAGTTCTCTTAGTGTGGAAAAATGAATCAACATAATATGCGTTGTCACTCATCAGTTTAGAATGTCTGAGTTTCTTCTCTATTGGTGTGTTGTCTGTGTAATATCTCTCCAATATTGTTCCTATTAAAAAAACTAATTATTCGATAGATTTGCATTGCTAAATAAGTTGACTGGATGTTCCATCCACAATAATTATGAATTAATTTTTCAAATATCAATATGGTGTGTATAACATAAGTTGTGACTTATGTTGCCAAATTGTGCAAAATTTCATCTTTTCATGCAAGTCCATATGACAGGATCTATTCAATTCGACAACACTGTCGATGCTGTGTTGTCAATATGAATACATCCAGTCAATGGGCTTACATGAACAAATTGAAATTTCGCACAATTTGGAAACATGGATATTTTCTCCAAGCCTCAACTAATTTTATAGAAACTCTTGTATCATGTTGTATTGTTCTTAGCTACATAATACTGTATTCATAGATAAGTAAGCGTCCATTGTAAAAATTGTGAAATAAATATATAAGGCGGCTCCAACATTTGAGGTTTAAGCAACAATCAATATAAGTAAATAAAAAAACATGAGACATTAGTGCAATATTTTCACATTTGGAGCATTCACCAGAACGTTCTTCAACATTGCAGAAATATACTTAATCTACAAAATACTCTATCTCAATATTATGTAAATTTATTATTGAATCGAGAAATAGAGAAGGCTATAATGCAGTATTTGATTAACATTGGCGTTGCTATCCTTGTATATCAATCAACAAAGCAGACAGTGGTATCATTTTCTACCTCTGCAACTTTGCCAGATCGTTCTTCAACTATGTATAAATATTATTAATTTACAAAATACTTCATTTAAATTATAAAAATAATTATTGAATCGACAGATAGGAGGTTCAGAAATCTGTTTGTAATATTCCTTGTAAATAATCCTTATATGGAGAGAAACTCATATTCGAGGGTTTTTAAATTAATAGAAAATAATGTACTGTACATATTATAGTAAATGGATGTCAATTAGAGTCCAATTTTTGTGAATGTTTATTGTTGTGTTGTATAAACCTTGTACTTATTGTGCTGTATTGTATTGTGTTGTGTTTACAGGCCTGGTTATGTCAAATTGTGATGTTCTATTGAGTCATTAGCCTCAACATATTTTTAAAAGATAAATTCTATTTTATTCTTATCTTGTGTTCTCATAATGATAAATAACTTGTCACTTGTGTATTATGAAATATGTGTAATAATAATGTAATACTATTTATATTAAATTTGAATATTCTGTGTTGAAATGAATCTATTATTTCCCTGCAATGAAACCTATGAACTCTCATAAGTTGCTTTTCACAGCTACTTATTAATATAGTAGGTGCAAACCTTGTATTGCAGCATTGCTCTTACGGAGTACAGTGTTGCCAGATTTCACCAAATCCAGAGAGCCAATTGTGTTAGAGAAAGAGCGAAAAAGAGAGCGTAGACATTTTTGATAGAATCGGCAACAGTGTGCTCCTATTGGTTATATTGGAATAGTATTCTTGGCCATAAAGCCCCGTGCTGCAAACTAAGGTTTGCTCGGACTGTAGCTAATTAAGACAGCATCAATGTTGAAAACTGGTCAAAAAAGAGCAGCGCTTTCAAATTCACGAATGACGCATCATCACGTCTGAACTACTGGACTGATTAACTTGAAATTTTGCATGTACATTCTTTATTCACCAAGGATGGTTATAGGACTATTTTCAATTCTTCAAGATTTCGTTGCACGTCAAGTTTTCAGTTTGTCAAGCTGCTAATTGGAGCCTTGCGGAGCACGGGTTACCTGCTAGTAATAAATAAATGAACTTGTCCATATAATTTGTGGGTGTATCATCTATTGTAACTATAATGTATAATATATTGCAGGTATCAGCCACCCCTGTACAAGTGGAGCAATCAATCTCAAACGAAGGAGTCAACTTGATGGAAAATGAATGCAAAGACAAGGAACGACAATCTAACAAAGGTTGGTTGATCTATGGCAATCATTCCGCTCTTCAATTGAATTACAAACTATAGTGAGGTCCACGTTATAATGGCAATGGAGAAAGATAGGAGAACAGCATTGCCTATTCTCTGCCTTGCCACTGCCTTAGCTGATACCGGTATATCAGATGTAATATCAACTGTTTATTCTTGTTATTCTTGTTAATATGATTATATTTCAATCGTTAAGAAATATATTTTCCAATTATTGAATAATGAATTTAAATAGTTTAGATGAATATTTTGTTAATTAATTATATTTTCAAATTGTTGAAAACGATCTGGCAAATTTGCGAGCCAGAAAATGATAGCCCCATCTGATTTGTCAAGCGATGGACATATGAAAAGCAACACCAATGTTAATGAAATACTGCCATTATAACGTGAACCCCACCATAGTAGGCCTACTTTTATACAGCAAGTTATAACAGTATATAGAAGCTCGTAATATCATTGATTATTCTCTTATAAGTTGTATTAGAGAATACTTTGAACTATAAACATCTTTTAGACCCGGTTTCTAGGGCACTTATATCTTGAATCTAATGCACCATTAAATCTATATGGAATTTATAGCTTTGATTGTTCATTAGATTCAATATAAGAAGCTTAATGAGTGTTCTAGAAACCTGGCTTCAGTTTGATATAACTTATTACTTCTTTAATAACACATTTGCTCAGTCTTAGAATAGATTTCATAAGAAGATATCCCAATAGTCCAGTCACTATATACATTGGTGCATGCAATTTATATTGTAGTTCTGATTTTTCAATATATCATTTGGGTACATATCAAATTTCTTCATGCAAAATTTACACTCAACAATAAATTTTCCATTTTTCGACCGAATTTGACTTACTATTTTGACTTTGATTTTGGACCGCCTTGACGAGACGAGAAGAATGAAGTGTAGTACGATGAAATCTGAGCACTGTGTCGAAAGTTATAAGTGTTTGAAATTTTGATCCTTGAGGTGTCCTTAAGCGCGCCTCTCCACTAGGAAATGAAGTGCATCTAACGGGTGATTCTCATAGAACATAATGTCATGAACTTATGTCATTGTGCGAAATATCAATGTGAGGACAATGTGGTTGGTGATGATGGTTGAAGCTGAAAATTAGGTGTTTTTCACAATACAAGGAGCATTTTTGTCAGGTGTACCTGAAAATCTATATGAGATAGAGCACTCTACCTGATCTCAGATTGTAGAGCACAAAAATACGCCCAGAGGGATTTTGAATTATACATCTAAGGGCCGGTTTCCGAGCTCGGGATTTAGCTAAGTCCTAGACTTTAAACAGCTGGAGTCAGAAAATTGACTTTCCAAAACGGGGCGTAGTCGCAGCTTTTATAACAGTAGTCGTAGTTTTTATTTTCTCATTTCTATGATTGGAAATGTTTTCCTTGACGAAATTAGACATTCCCAAATAATTCAAAATAGCTGAAACTTTACACTATTCTCTCTCTATTTTATTTTGTGTTCAATTTTCTAGTTTTTCGAAATTTAATTCAAAAGTGACTATGACAATGACTGCGACTACGCCCCGTTTTGTAAAACCAATTTTCTGACTCCAGCTGTTTAAAGTCTAGGACCTAGTTAAATCCCGAGCTCGGAAACCAGCCCTAAATGGTAACAAACAGAAGATTGATCAGAAACTAAAATTCATCAAAATTGATTTTTTCTTCAAATTTCACTCATTTAAAAAAAATCATAACTCAGTACTCATTGAAGATAGAGAGTTCCAAATAATATCATTTTATTCAGAATTTTATGATCTGAAAAAAGGCGAGAGCAAATTCTTCTGTCCGATTATGGGATTTGGCAGAAATAGCTGAAAACTGGAAAATGAGCCGAAAATTCGAGGTTTTTGGGCCACTCTGTATCTAGCACAAGGAAATTTTGCATGAAGAAATTGGATCTGGACTTCTATTATGTACCCAAATAATATATTGAAAAATCAGAACTACAATATAAATTGCAAGCACACCCCTTTTTTATGTCTACCTATATTGACTGGACAAGGTATAGAACGCGTTTATGTTCCAAATTTCACTGTTAGTTTGCGGAAGCCGATAGTCCACATAGTTCTTTTTGTGAAGCTATGTGATGCTGTTAGTCTCTCATAATGCATAATGTATGATATTGTATGTATAAATTTAAAAATAATGTACAGTTTATATACACTCTCACTCGCACCTGTTCAAGACAGTAATCAACAAAAATCGGCTTGAAATAACAGTGAAATTTGGGACACAAACAGTCTATACCAAGGGATATCCTCCCATGAAATCTCCTCTCATCAATATAATTTTGTACAATTTATGTGAAATGTTTTCTCTCTAATATTTGCAGTGTCAAGTAGTATGAACGTTTCGTTAATGTTTCAGAGATAACTCTACCCACTGCCTATGTCAAACTGTATCGCATTGGAGTGCTGGATAGAATTGCCAGAACCTTTCACCAAAAGCAGCGCTCTGATGACGATTATCAAGATGTTGATAATGATTATGTAAGTGTTTTTCCAAATAATTATAGATATAGATAATATATCTATGATATATTTTGATGTTCACTTACATTGGGAGGAATTGATGGATTTCCAGTCTGAGCCAGTCTGGCTGGGTTATTTTGGAAACCAAAATCCTACCATAAAGAATGAATTATCCAAAGTGGGTACCATACTGAAAATTTAATCGCGAAAAATTTATAATAAACTAGCAAGAACCCGTGCTTCGCAAGGGTCTATTTTAAAACTTGACAAAATGAAAACTTGACGTAATGAATTATATAAATCTAAAGTGTAGGTCATATCTAAATTCACAAAGAGCTCGATTCTTGTTGGCAAGATAGATGTTATTCATGCAGAATCATGTGTTATTTTACTAAAAGATAGGATAAAATGAATAGTTCTCTTTCAGGGGGAGTTTTGACAACCCACAAAACTCATTTTTCATTTGAAGAAATATATCAAAAAGGTGCATAGGACCTACTTTTTTGTTCAGCTTGCCAAATATCCCCCTCATTTCAATATTAAAATTTTCGACTGACTGTACAGTGAGTCAATCATTCTACAGTATCAAGGCTTGAATAATTTTGAAATTTTAATTAAATAAAAATGGTAGAGAATAATTATCATGTAGATATCAACACCTTTATTCAAAGACATATTAACTGCATGCGTTTTCATATTGCCGATACAGCATTGATAAAACTGTAGACGTTTCTTTAGCAGTCTCAAAAAACTTTTGTAGCTGAAAAATTAATAATACATGCCACGTGTAGGCTTATACATTGCATCAGGAAAACGAAGTTCAAAACTATGGTTTTCCTAAACATATGTTTTTGAGATAATTTCTTTGATGCAGCTGTTTCACATTCACCATTATAAATTATACAGAGTTTGTGAAAATAAAAATATTTATTGATTACCAAAACAATACTATTATTATATTAATGATAATAATTAATTATCAAAACAATACTTTTATTATATCAATAATTATAATATTATTAAACATATTTATCAATTATCAGAACAATATTATTGAGGTTGAGTGGAATCAGGTAGAAAGCAATAACAGAACAGATGTTCTTTTTTGAATTTCTATCATATTATTTTGTTATTTCCAATGATTACAACATATGTTAGAATATCACATGTCAATAAATAAATTATCTCATTTCCATATGGCACTCACCTTACCATGTTCATAACCTTACTTAATAGGATCCTTTTCCATCCTTTGAAACCCTTAGAGGCAAAATATCTCAAAATCCGTTCTTAGTGCGCGTCTAGCATGTTTGAAGAATATTTGTGCAAAGTTTCAAGTCTGTAGGACAATTAGTTTGAGCTGTAGTGTGATTTTACATCAAAATTTTCGAAAAATTCCCTCTCCTGGACCCCCCTGTGCTCCTGATCGAGATTTTTCTGCATAGATCTAATTTTTTTTCGTAGCTGAACAAAAAAGTTTCTCATGACTTTGCTGTGAAATGAGTGGTTCAAAAGTACAAAATTTTGGGGGGGCCCCAGCTCCCTCAGGGGGGCAAATTTCTGAAAATCCTTTCTTAGTGGATGTTTTCAGGCTACCATAAACAATCGTGCAAAATTTCAAGCTTTTAGGCTCA